>NW_026059884.1:0-29999 GCF_023721935.1 Panthera uncia | reverse complement strand
GTGAGAGCGGAGCCCCTGGGGTTGGCCGGGGGGTTGGGGGTGGGAGCTGGGTGAGGGCGTGACTCTGTAGGTCCGGGTTTGAACACCTGGCAGGATGGGGGGGGGCGGGTTCCTGCACGTGTGTCCGTCCTGCCGCCATTCGCTGAGTCCCTGAGAGCCAGGTGGGCGCTGCCAGCTTGCTCATCGTCCCGAGCCCCAGAGAGGGCAAGCGCTTTCCCCAGGACGCACAGCGGGTCAGACTCGTGAATCCATGCTGTGTGTCTCTGGCACCCAGTACCCCCCCCCCCCCCCGCCCCCGCCCTCGCACACGCTCACTGGATGGTCCCCCCGTGCCTCCCAACACTGGCCTCCATCCGGGTCCCTCTGCCCCGGAGCCCAAGGCCAGCAGTGACCCGTCCGCCCCTGAGTTCTCCCAGGGGTCTTTCCCTTTTCCCAGGGGTTCGTGTCCCTGAGACACGAACACTGCTGGCCCAGATGAGCGCTGAGCACGCGAGTAACTTTCCACGGACAGCTCGGCCTCAGGCCCCTGGTGGCTCCAACCGCATGGAGCCTCCCCTGTCACAAGGGCACAGAAACAGCGACCGCGTCTCGGTGAAGGATTTGGGGCGGGGGAGCCCGTCTTCAGCCCTGAGTGTGGGGCCAGCTGCGCAGCGAGGCTTCTCCCTGTGTGGGGTCTCCACATTGTCCCTCCACCGGCAGGGGCTGTCCCTGTTTTCACGGCCCCCATGTCACAGGTGGGGGAAGTGAGGCCCAGGGATCCCACAGAGAAGCTGGAATGTGAATCGTGGCCTGCCTCAAGGGCCCGTGTTCTTTCTTGGTTCCCTCTGCGTGGCCTCAACTCGTTCTCTAGAGCCTTTGCCTTCTCCTGAGAACCCTGCATGTGCCCGGCCCCAGGCAGGGTGGTGCCGGGACCCAGCAGTGCCTGAGACGGCCCCTTCCCGCCTTCACAGGGCTCCCAGCCCAGTGCAGGAGACATCTGCTTTTGATTTTTTTTTTTTTTATGTTTATTTTTGAGAGAGCACAAGCAGGGGAGGGGCAGAGAGGGGCTGGGGACACAGAATCCGAGGCAGGCTCCAGGCTCTGAGCTGTCAGCGCAGAGCCTGACGTGGGGCTCGAACTCACAAACTAAGGTCATGACCTGAGCCGAAGTCAGATGCTTAACCGACTGAGCCACCCGGGCACCCCGACATTTGCTTTTAAAACAAATAATCACACAGTGACTTCATTACTGTTGGGAAAAACTCAACACGGAAAAAGTTCAGGTTGCCACGAAAGCTTGTAACTACCACTGCCCCCTACACACATACACACTCCGTTTCACCTAAAGTGACTGGAACAGCTTCTCTAAAATGGTGTTTAGTCAAAGGAGGGTGAGGAGGGCACTGCTTCTGAGGCCTACGGAGCACAGAGTGTGGGGAGCAGACTGGCTGGGGCCGAGAACTGCGTTCCTTCCGGGTGCTGCCCTTACCTGCCCATCTGCTCTGGGGTGTCTGCCCTTCCTGCCCCGTGGGGGACTTCGCCGAGGACTCCTGGTGTGCGTGGGTCCCAGGCAAGCAGGGGAAAGGCGGGGGCGGGGGGAGTCAGCCCAAGCCTTCTTCCTGCCCCGTCTGTCCCTGGCTCCCTGCCCAGCAGGTTGGGGAGGCAAAACTGGAGACCCGACTTTTGCCCAGGTTGGCCTGGCTCTGCCCATTGGCTAAGGCCACCTCTTTGCTCACAGGTCTAACTCAGTTTCTTTCCTTCTCATGGGGTTTTGGACTCCCAAGGCCCTTCCCGGCCACTCCAGGCACTGCAGATTGGCCCCTGGTTGAGAACCGCTCATTTTGGTGAAGCCCCTGCCTCAGGGCGCCCGGATGCCTTAGGGGAACTGGGTCTGGATGCAAGCGGGAGGCACAGGCCGGGTTTGGGAGACCGAGATGGGGGAAGGGGTGAAGCCGGTGAAGATCTGCAAGCCGGGCAGCCCCGGGACGAAGCGGCCCGGGGAAGGTGCTTGGGGAGCAGGGAGAATGGGGCGAAGTATGGAAACCAGCCAGGATCCGTTGGAGTGAGACGAGCAGTGGAGACCGTGTTCTGACCATAGTTCTCAGCGTATACCTGCCAACTGCAGGCGTGGGCCAAGGTGAAAGCAGGGAGGCCAGGACAGGGCGACTGCCACGGTCCTCTGGTGACCGTGACTCTGATCAGGGAGTGTGTTGGAGAGAAGTAACCTGCTCCAGGAAACACTTAGGTGCGAGTATGTAGTTGGCCAGACTCGTCAGGGGCAGTACGGGCAGGAAGGACAGCGTGTGCGTGGTCCTGAGGAAAGAGTGAGCTCTACGTGTTCATTTGCTAGAGGGGCGTAGCTGACTGTGTCACGGGAAGAGGAAGGGGCCCGATTTTGAAGCTGGGGCTCAGCCATGCAGGGCCCTGCAGCCTGCTCTCCTGGGCACTGGGGAGCCATGGCAAATTCTGAGCAAGGTAGAGAACAGGTTTAGGTGTGTGCGTGAACAAGGTCCCTCTGTGCTGCCCATGAAGTTGCTTGGAGAGGGTGAGACTGGGACCAGCAGAGCAGGGGACGGGCAGGGAGATCGAGGGGATGTTGGGGGTCCCCCAGCCCCGAGTCTCAGTAGGTGCCAGAGCCGAGAGGCCAGAGACCCTTGAGTTTAAGTGCCAATCTCTCTGTGACCACAGACTGTTATTTTCCCCTCTGGGCCATAGTTTGCTCCTCCTTGAATGGGGGGACAAGCCTGGCTGGATGGGTGCCCCAAGTCTCCTACTCTGGGGGGGAAGGAATGCTCACTGAGGCTCGCAAAAGCCCATAAGGGGGCCAGCTCGGCCCACCCTGGACCCCAGAAGACACAGCCCCAGAGCCGTGGCCATGAACCGTCAGCCTCCCTAGACCCAGTGGTTTTCTTGGTCTGGGAAGCCTCTCCGTGCCTCCTGCCCCTCACTCTGCTCTCCGCTCTCCCCGTGTCCTTCTGCGTCCGGCCTTCCCCTTTTCTCCGTCCTCTTCCTCACTGGGCCACCCTCTCAGCCTGTCTGTGTCTGCTCATTCTCTCCCCCCAGGGAATCTTCCGTTCCCTCTCCCTCCCTCCCTTTCTGACCCCGTTTCCATGTCTCCGACTCCGACTGTGTCCGTGTAGTCCGTGTACGGGCCCTGTTTGCTACGTCAGCGGCCCTCCCCCTGCTTCTTCTGTTTACCTGGTTTGCGCTGTCTACTCTCCCAGGCTCCAGTCCTCCGACTCCGAGAATTTCCGCCCACCAGGGGGCGGTCGCCTGCTGGCCAGCGCTCAATAGGGGTCTCAGGGCTGTCCCTACAGCCAGGGAGCAGAGGAAACCAGTCGTAAAGCTCACCGTGGCCAGTCCCAGCAATCACCAAGCGCGGGTCACGATACCCTGCGCCTCATTCGCTCCTCTAGGCCACAGCATAACCTCGAGAGACAGTCCCATTCACAGAGAGGTGACGCCAGTGGCCCGCCATTAACTCTGCCAGCAGGTGGTGGGGCTGGGATTTGAACCCAGGCTGTCTGGCCCCCAGAGGTGTGCTCTTACCAGCCCTACCCTCCTGCCTCTCCCAGCAGCATAGTGGTTCAGGACGCAGGCCTGGGAGGTAGAGGAGCCCAGATTCTGCCCCTCACATACCTTGTGACCACGGATCAGTGACTTACTTCCTTAGCCTCTGTGGTCTCCTCTGTAAATAGAGTGGCAGGTGAACGCCAGCCTCGTGGGGAGGTACAGACCTGATGAGGTCCCACGGGGCGCGGGAGGCCTGAGGGAAGGCCCTGCGCCTCCAGCAGGGGCGAACCTGGAAAGCTCCCTGGGGTGGGAGTCCGGCCTGGCACCTTGGCTGGGCGGAAGCTGACCACCAAGCCCAGGTGACCCCTCCCCCATCTCACCCGCAGGTATCCTCGTGGCCCACTACCTGCAGAGCATCACGCCGTGTCTGGCCCTGGGTGGAGAGCTGGTCTACCACCGGCGGCCCGGGGAGGAAGGCACGGTCATGTCTCTAGCTGGGAAATACACACGTGAGCCTGGGGCCCGAGGGCAGGGGTCAGGGCCGGGGGCCAGGGGCCCGGGTCTGAGGGAGGAGAGAGGAGACGGGCCTGCCTTCCAAGCCCCCTTGGTGGTCCGCCCCACCCTCCACCCTGCTGTCTTACAGTGAACAACTGGTTGGCGACAGTGACGTTGGGCCAGGCGGGCATGCACGCGACGTACTACCACAAAGCCAGCGACCAGGTGAGCTGGTCCAGGGACCGGCTGCGAGGGCGCACTTTGCAGGTGCGGGCTGCCAGGGGCCCGCGTGCCCGGGAGTCCGTCCCGGGAGGCTGACTGTCTGCGTGTTGCCCTGGCCCCTCCAGCTGCAGGTGGGTGTGGAGTTCGAGGCCAGCACAAGGATGCAGGACACCAGTGTCTCCTTCGGGTACCAGCTGGACCTGCCCAAGGCCAACCTCCTCTTCAAAGGTACAGGCCTCAGTTTCCATACTTGGAAAACAGGTGACAGGTGACTGGGCCCGGGGCGGGTGTGTAGGCCAAAAGAGTTGGTGGAGGGCAGCGTGCTGGCACTTTGGGGAGGGGGCAGGGGAGGGGGCCTCCAAATTCCCTGGAGACTCTTGTTAAGCTGGTGGAGACCTGAGCTTGGCACTCCTGGTCCTCTTCTGTTTTCTCACAAGCGGGAGGCGACTCGGAGTGCATCGGGGCCACCCCGCTCCTCTGACGTGAGTGGGGACAGGTTCCCTCAGGTGCACGGTCACAGCCCCGTCCAGAGCCTCCTCCCGGGCTGACTCTGGTCCTGACGCTAAGTCTTAAGTCTTTCCCCTCGGATCTCAGTGGTTCTCAGGTTGGCGGGATGTGAAGACCACCCCGCAAAGCCGCTTCCTTCAGCCCCGGGCAGGGCTTTTCCGAGGCCCAGGGGTTTATTTGCCTCTGAAGCCTACCTTCTGTGCCTGCCCCTTGACCCCTCTCTCTGCAGTCAGCCTGCTCTCCCAGGCCGGGCTTGCGTTCCCACTGCGCTGCCCTCCGCTCCTGTGAGATGAGCGACTGGCCCTTCGCACGGTGTGGGGATGGCCCCACGCGCTTGCACACGCGTAGGGCTCAGTCTCTCGTTCAGCAGATGTGAGCACCTGCTCTGAGGCCAGCCTTTGTGCCAGGGTGCTGGGGACAGAGCGGTGGCCGGGCACCGTCCTCCCAAGGCTCACGGTTGGGGGTGGGGCAGAGGGCTGCCCGGAGTGGCGGGGGGAGCGTGGGACAGGACGACTAAGCCAGTTGTTCCTGGGCTTGGAGAACTTGGGGTTCGAGAAGAGGTCTCCGGGTGGTGGGAACAGTGTGGGCAGAGATCTAGAAGCCGGCAGTCCGGCTGGTGGTATCTGAGGTGGCCTGGAGCGCGACTCTTTGGGGACAGGATGGGAAGTTGGCTCTCAACCCAGCCGTCTACCTGCAGGCTCCATGGACAGCAACTGGATTGTGGGCGCCACGCTGGAGAAGAAGCTCCCGCCCCTGCCCCTGACGTTGGCCCTCGGGGCCTTCCTGAATCACCGAAAGAACAAGTTCCAGTGCGGCTTTGGCCTCACCATCGGCTGAGCCCCTGCTGGCCCCCCCGCCTTCCACCCTTCCTCCTTCAGATCCCACCTCCCCCTCCCCCTGCCATGGAGGGGAGACCTGAGCCCTCCTACCCCTCCCTTCCCTCCCTCCTCGGGGGCCAGGGGGGCAGCGGAAAGGAGGGGACCCATCACCCCAGCAGCTGAGGGGAGATTCTAGAACCACGGGCGCTTCAGGATTCGGAGCACCAGAGGCAGGGTGCCCATGGGCCTGGAGTCCCAGGAGGGATTCCAGAATCGAGGGGCACGCCAGATTCTGAGCACCAGGGGCAGAGGTGGCCAGACAACCTCAGGGAGGTGTTGGGGCGTCCCAGTCCCCCAAAGGGCCCTGGGCCCGGCCCTGAGGGGGCAGCGAGAAGAGGAGCTTCCCCATCCCCTGTCAGTCTGCCCCCGCCCACTTCCCCACCCATCCCTCAGTATAAATCATGTTTATAAGTTATGGAAGAACCGGGACATTTTACAGAAAAAAAAAAAAAAAAGCCAACAAAAAATATACATGAAAAAAAGTGGAATAGGAGGCCTCTGTTTTCCTCCGTGTAGCCCCTCTTGCCCAGTCCGCCCAGACGGACCTTACAGTGGCCAGCAGGGGGCGCCGTGGAGGCTGGAAGCCAGCGGACGGCGAGGGAGCCCCCGCCTGGCCTGAGATCACACATCCTCCCCGTGACTTGTGTGACTTCTGCCGGCACATCACAGGCCTTCCCTCCCCGGGAGGGCTCGCTCTTGTGGTCACTCACCCCGGCTTGGCCTGGCTAGAGTGGCCACAGAAGACCATGCCTGCCAGCTGAAGCCACAGGGACGATGTGTCCGTGCAGGGATTGGGGCACAAGCTGGGACTCCGCGGGCCCTTCGGCTTCCAAAAGGGGCAGAGGATGGTCGGAAGGTCAGCGCTTTCAGAAGCCACGCCAGGATTCCAGCACCTCGAGAGACTTGAGAAGCAATCAGCTGTGCCTGAGGGGATGAAGGGCTTCTGGGCCTCTGGAGAGAGGCCGGAGTCTGGCTCTGGCCTGGGCAGAGTCGTCTCCAGCATAGGTGGGGAGGAGGTGAGGTGTCCGTTTAATTACCCAGGTCTCCAGTAAACTCCCACCCCACACCTCTCCAGACGGGAACTGAAACCCGCCACACCACACACGGGCTTTGGGGAGGGAGACGGTTGAGCAGAGATGACCCCTCGTTACCCAGAGAAGCCACCCACTAGTTCCCTGCCGGCGCCTTCTGAGGCCAAAGCAAACAGGCCTGGGCCCGGCTGGCACTGGGGTCACCTTCCTGGGACCAGGCTTTTGGCCTCCCCCGACCTCCTAGAACCCCGTGTTCCACACACTCTCCAGGGACCGGGAGGGAAACCCAGCCCCTTTACCCTGTGGCTTCATCCACGTCCACTCAGCTTGGGGTTCTCTGTGAAACAGGATTCAAGAACAGGCTGCTGGGAAGGTGACCGAGCTCGCTGTGGGTCACCGCGACGAGCCCTGCTGTGTACCAGGAACTCTCCGTATTTCATGCATGCCGTGGCTTGTTGCATCAACAGACGACGGCGTGGGTGCAACTATTTCCCCTGGTTTTGTGGACCAAGAAGTAGGATGTTCAGAGAGGCTAGATCATTGGGCCAAGGTCAGACAGCTGGCAGCTGAGCGCGGGTTGAAGCCCAGGCCTTTTAGTTCCAGAGTCTGCGGTCCTAACCGGCAGCACAAATTCTTCCAGGAGCGAGTAGAGCGGGTGTAGGCGCTCCTGGGATCTACGAAGTTCGCGTCAGGGAGAAGGGCTGGATATTCATTCTGCACATGGAGAAGGGGGCTCAGAGAAGTGCCCATCTGTGCCCCAGATCACAAAGAAGGAGCTAAGATTAAAACCCGGGTTTCCCCTCTAAGAGCCTAGGCCTTAGGCAGATGGATTACCCTGCCCCACCCCTCTCATCCCATCTCTGTCCAGCCCCCTCCCCTCAGAGCCCAGGAATCCAAGCCCCCAGTCTTTTCCCTGACCCAGGATTTCCGCCCGAGCCCCCTCCCCAAATGTTATTCATTCAACCGCAGAAAGAGACAAGGACAGGGGGTGGGTGCTCCGGGAAGATGCTGCTCTTTCCCCTTTCGTGCCTAGCCCCCCAGAATGGAGGAGGGTGCCTGAGTTACTGGGTAAGATGTCACCTCGCTTCTCGGGGGCCGGGCGTCACAGAGCCTCCAACCCCCACCTCCTTCCCCCTGCCGGCTGTGTGAAGGGGTGGGGGGGACAGCCCACCTCGTGACTGGGGGCTGGCCCAGCCGCCCTGGCCCTGGAGGAGTGGGCGGGGCAGGGGGAGCCTTATAATTGGACGAGTCTGGGATCCCTGAGTCCTAGTCAGCCCCAGCGGAGGCAAAGGAGGAGGTTTCCCAGGAGCCGGTGAGAAACAGTTGAGGGACCAGCTCAAGGCTTCTGTGAGGGATGGGCGGGGGCTAGGTGACTGTCCTACGCCAGGGTCAGGACCGAAGCAGGGGACGGATCGAGGGGAGGAGCGGGCCCCAGGGGCATTCCGTCTTGGCTGGAAGGGGGGGGGGGGGGGGGGGGGGAAGCTGGACCTGTAGGAAGACCCAGATGAGACATATCAGGAGCCCACGAATTGTCACTATCATCTGTTGAGCACCTACTCGGTGCCGCCTCAGATCTCCATTACTTGGAGGAGCAGGGGTGGGGGTGAGGGCGGGGCGGGAGGCAGGGGTGGCGGTCAGGTAGCTAGAGCGCTCATCGGAGGACTTGCAAGTGAGCATTAAATTAGCTAATAGGTGGGAAATGACGTTTAGATGTGAAGTTGGGGCTTAGAATGTGAAGGCAGGACGAGGAATGCGAAGTTGGAACTTACAAACCAGAGTTGGGGCTCGGTGGAACTCGGGGCAGGGTGACTGGAATTTGAACCCCGGGAGAGAGGGATGGAATTTGGGCGGCAGAGGCCGACCTGGGGACGGGGAGATAGGAGGAGACAATGAGGGAGCCAAATAGACAATGGAGGGGCCGCTTGGTAAATGTTTGTGGTCGGATTAGGCTGATGCAGATACGGGGCGGGGCGACGGCGAGACTTGGAAGGCCCGGAACGGGTGGGGCGGGGCTCTGGGTGGGAGGGGTCCCCACTGGCTGCTGATTGACATTGCTCACCCGTACTGACCAATCGCAGGCTGGAAGATGAAGGTTCTGTGGGCGGCACTGCTGGTCGCACTCCTGGCAGGTATGGGGGCGGGGCCTGCTCAGGGTTCCCCGCCTCCTTCCCCTCCCATCCTCACGTGCACCCCCCCCCCCTTGCCCTCCTTCCATCCCTGGGTCCCTCCTTCTGCGGGTCTGTCTCCCCCTTGAGGGGAGGCCTCTCACATCCACTGGCTCTGTGGACCTGTTTTACTCTCTCTGGGCCCCGGTTTCCCCGTCCTTAAAATGGGAGTTCTAACTGCTCCTAATGCGTTGTTGTCAAGCACCAGATTAGTGTCAGCCGTGACTAGTTTTATTCCCCATCACCACCACACGGCCCCGCGTGGAGCAGGGGCCGCTTGCCAGCCGGTCAAACGCACTGGGCATCCTTCCACCGGCTCCCAGTGCCCCGTAAAGCAGCCCCGCGTTCGTGGAGCACCTACTGGGTACCGGGTGCCGCGTGCCTGGAGGGGGCAGAGCCGCCTGACTGCCCGTGAACTTGCTCTGCGCAGGATGTCGGGCCGATGTGGAGCCGGAGCCGCAGCTGGAGCGGGAGCTGGAGCCGGAGGCCCCGTGGCAGGCCAGCCAGCCCTGGGAGCAGGCCCTGGGCCGCTTCCGGGATTACCTGCGCTGGGTGCAGACGCTGTCTGACCAGGTGCAGGAGGAGGTGCTCAACACCCAGGTCACCCAGGAACTGACGTGAGTGCCCCTGACGCTCCTGGTGGGCCGTTCCTTCTGGACCCCCCAAGCCTCCCCCCCACCCCGGTCCGGGTCTCTTTGTGTCCCTGTCGCCAACCCTTCGGCGTCTCTGCTCACGTCTTGCTTCCTCTTTCCTCTCGGGGCTCCTGGCGCTCTGTCCTTCTCAGCTCCTCCCGCCTCTGGCCGCCCCTCCGTCAGGCTAGCTCAGTCTCTCGCACCGCCTCCCTCTCCATCTCCGCTCCCGTGTGTCTCTGTCCCCATCTTGCCCCCCCCCCGCCCCCCACCTCGGTTTTCCTCCCTCCCCACGCACACGCTCCCGCCCTCTCGGCCCCCAGGGTGCTGATGGAGGAGACCATGAAGGAGGTGAAGGCCTACAGGGAGGAGCTGGAGGAGCAGCTGGGCCCCATGGCCTCGGAGACACAGGCCCGCGTGGCCAAGGAGCTGCAGGCGGCGCAGGCCCGGCTGGCCTCGGACATGGAGGACGTGCGCAACCGCCTGGCGCAGTACCGCAGCGAGGTGCAGGCCATGCTGGGCCAGAGCGCCGAGGAGCTGCGGGGGCGCCTCGCCTCGCACCTGCGCAAGCTGCGCAAGCGGCTGCTCCGCGACGCCGAGGACCTGCACAAGCGCCTGGCCGTGTACCGCGCCGGGGTGCGCGAGGGCGCCGAGCGCAGCGTCAGCTCCATCCGCGAGCGCTTCTGGCCGCTGGTGGAGCAGGCGCGCGCGCGCAACGCCAACGTGGCCGCCGTGGCCGCGCAGCCGCTGCGGGAGCGGGCCGAGGCCTTGGGCCAGCAGCTGCGCGGGCGGCTGGACGAGGTGCGCGAGCAGGTGGAGGAGATGCGGCTCAAGATGGAGGAGCAGGCCGACCAGATGCGCCAGCAGGCCGAGGCCTTCCAGGCCCGCCTCAAGAGCTGGTTCGAGCCCTTGGTGCAAGACATGCAGCGCCAGTGGGCCGGGCTGGTGGAGAAGTTGCAGGCGGCCGTGGGCACCAGCCCCACCACGGCGCCCGCGGAGAAACAGTGAGGGCCCCACTCCTGCCCCCCCCCCCCTCCCCCCCCCCCCCCCCGACTACAGGAGGCCCCGTCCCTGCCGCCCTCCTGGAAGGCCCCAGCTTAATAAAGATTCACCAAGCTCCACAGCAGCCGCTCGACCTCCGTGTGTCATTTCTCCCGGCTCCCGCCTCCGTTTCTCGCCCCGGCCACGCCGCTCTGCCCTGTCCCCTCTGCTCGTGTGTCTGCTTCTTTGTCTCTTCTCATCTCCGTGTTTGCTTCCTTCTGCCCCTTTCAGAGGCTCCCTTTTTCGCTGTCTCTGCTCAGCCCCGCTCGCTGTCTCTTCCGTACCTCTCTTTCCCTTCTGTCTCTGAGACATGGTTCTGGAACAGATCCCCCCTTCCCCGGGTTAAACCTTGCAGTCCCCTCTGACAAAGGGGGGAGGGGCAAGAAAAAAAGCCACCTTTCCGAGCCTGGCTTGCTCCGAAGCTTCATAGTACCTGCTTCCTGGAGTTGTGACCTCAAAGGCCCCGGGACCACTGCCATTATGATTGAGCCTTTACTGTTATCACGATCTCCTTTTTCTTTCTTTCTTTCTTTTTTTTTAATGTTTATTTATTTTTGAGAGAGAGAGAGCACGCGCACAAGCAGGGAAGGGGCAGAAAGAGAGAGAGGGAGACACAGAATCCAAAGCAGGCTACGGGCTCTGAGCTGTCAGCCCAGAGCCCCACGCAGGGCTCGAACCCACGAACTGCGATGCGAGATCATGACCTGAGCCGAAGTCAGACGCTCAACCGACTGAGCCACCCAGGTGCCCCTAGGATTTTTTTTTTAAACATTTATTTATTTTTGAGACAGAGACAGAGCACGAACGGGGGAGGGCCAGAGAGAGAGGGAGACACAGAATCTGAAACAGGCTCCAGGCTCTGAGCTGTCAGCACAGAGCCCGACGGGGGGGCTCGAACTCACGGACCGAGAGATCATGACCTGAGCCGAAGTCGGACGCTCAACCGACTGAGCCACCCAGGTGCCCCTAGGATTTTAAATAATCCCTAGACCCAGCGCAGGGCTCGAACTCACAAACCATGAAATGACCTGAGCCAAGATCAAGAATCAGACTCTTAATCCACTGTGCCCCGCAGGCACCCCTTAACTTTTTTTTTGTTTTAAGTTTATTTATTTGAGAGAGAGAGAGGGGGAAAGAGACAATCCCGAGCTGGCTCCGTGCTGACAGTGCAGACCCCGACGGGGGGCTCAATCTCACCATGGTGAGATCATGACCTGAGCCGAAATCAAAGAGTCAGACGCTCAACCTACTGAGCCACCCAGGCGCCCCTGTTGCTCCCCGGTTTCACCTAATTCTGCCTCCTGCCCTCTCCTGGCCTCCTGGCCTGTCCAGGCTGAGAAGCCTCATTCTTCTGGCTTCCTGTTTTCCTCCACCTCTATCTTTTATCTCTTCCTCCTCCAGTTTCTTCCCACCCCCCACCCCTGCCGCCTGTTTCTTGTTTCCCTTCTCCCTCCATCTGGGGTGTGTCCTCTCCACCATTCTGTCGTACTTGGGCCCCTCGTTCCCTCTGGGTCAGCAGGTCTCTTCATCTGAGCTGTGTGCCTGCCCCCTGCCCGCATCCGCCTCCCTTCTGTCCCCCGGCTGCGCTGCTGACTTCTCATCTATCTCAACAAGCTTACTGGGTGCCGGTCCCAGCTCGAGAGAGAAGGAAGCTGCCCATCCCGCCCACCCTCACGAGGGTCTGCCCTGCCCGGTAGAGTCCTGGAGTCCGCGGTGGGGAGCAGGTGGGAGTGGACACTCAGAGCAGTGAGGACTGGAGCCTGGAGCCCCTGCTGCTGGCGTTCTCTCCCCACCCCCTCAATTCCCAGACGAGGGGAGCAGGGTTCCCAGCCCAGGGGACAGGCCAGGACTTGAGCTTGGTAACTCCCGGGCCCAGCCTGCTGGTGCACACTCTTCGCTCCTGGCTTTTGCCAGCTGCCCCCAGCGCCCTTGGGGAGGCAGGCTCTCCTCCCCACCCCCCCAGATGACTCACCCCAGGCTTGGTGAGGAGGAGAGGGGTCAGTGGGCTCAGAGGCAGGGGACCTAGTCCCAGCCAAGCGTGCTGATTCACGGTATGCCCTGGAGCTGGGGCCAAGCCCTCTGAACCACAGATGTCAATGCGGGGGCTGGCATCAGCCATGTTCTTCCCCTCGAAGAGCTGAATCTTGAATTCTCATGGACGAAGAGAGCAGTCAGGTCTAGAGGTAGCACAGGGACTAAAGAAGTTTGGGGGAACAGAGGCTGGCAGGGGGTGCTGTGGGGGCGGAGGCTGATCCCCACAGAGATCCAGGGCGACACCCAGGAGTCCGGAAAGGGGAGGGACAAGGAAACACCCCGCCGCCCCCCTTAGCCCCTTGCTGAGCCATTGAATGTGCTTGGCTGTGCCTCGGTTTCCCCATCTGTAAACGGAAGGCCCTGAGCTGGGTTGAGGATGGGACTTGGAAAAGCAAAGCTGGTGTTCTGTTCCGGTGGGATGGGGAAGGAAGGGAAGCAGACCCTTGGGTGGATGTCTGGAGAATGCTAGGCTCACAGGGGAAGCAGATGTCTGGGGAGACAGCTGGGGGGCTGACAGGGACTGGAGGCACTGAGCCGGCCAGGGGGTTGTCGCAATCCTGCCAGGGTCATGTCTGTGCATCCCTTTCACAACCGTCCCCCCGCCACCCCCAAGCTGACACGTGGTTGTGGGGGCACAAGGCCAACCAACCTCGAGTCTGAGGCCAGGGCCGCCCTCCCCACAGCTGCCAGGGATCACTGGCGGTCAAAGGCAGCCAGGGGAAGGGGGTGGGGGAAACACTGGACTCCAGCCCTGAGGGACGGATGTGGTGGGAGGGGAGGCGAGGGGGGGAGTGCTTCGTGCCAGGAGGGGCCCGAGGGGGTGAGTCAGGGCAGATGGAGTGTTTACCAGGGGGCGGGGAGGGCTGGGGGGGGGGGGGGGGGGGTCGGCAGAGGGAAAGGAGGGGTCTGGGGGAATGGATGGAAGCACACACACTGGGATCCTTGAAGCTGAAGCTTTGCAGTTTAGACTGGCTGAAAAGACCCCCTCCCAGAAGAGATTGGGGGCTGTGGGACTAAGACCCCAGGACACATCCACGGAAGTCCGGGATGCTCCCGGATGCAGGGAGATGGGGGGGAGGGGGGGGGGGCTTGAGGGCTAGTCTGAAAGAAAGACTGCAGGTGGCATGGGAGCATGGGAGTAGGAATGTGGGGGCAGACTGGGTGACCCCAGTTGCTGGCGCTGAAGGGACTTGCTGAGAAGGGAGGGGCGGTGGCAGAGGAGGAGGCCTGGGGAGTTACAGCAAATGGAGTTACAGAGTGACTGAGTGACTGAGACAAGCCCTGAGGCCTGAAGAAAGGTGTTACCCCAGAAGAGAAACCCCAGAGGGAAGATGGCTTGGGGGGCGGGGGGTGGAGACTATAGGCAGTCCCCTGTTGTGGGGCTGAGATCCACCAACCGTCAGGGAGATTCGGAGGTGCAGGTGCTTAACAGCAAGAGGCGTTGTCCCTAAGGGGTGTGCCTAGGCCGCACCTGCCCCGCGGGCCACCAGCAGCCAGGGGCAGAAGAGGAAAAGGTAGGTGGGCACATGACGGGATAGGAGGCTGAAGGGGAGGGATTAAGCTTCCCCGCCCCCTCCGCCTCCCCCTCCCCAGCCCGATAAAGGCCTGGGCCGGGCCGGGACCTCCCATCCCCTCGTTGCTGTGGCTCCACGGATCCAGGTTGGTGCTCAGTGCCCGGGAGGGATGCCCTTCGAAGAGCACTACAAAGGGGGTGGAAGGAACTTCGGGGAGGGAGGAGGGGTGTCACCGATCACTCCCACCCCTGCTTCTGCTTCCAGAGCGCCCCTTCGGTCCAGCCATGAGGCTCATCCTGTGGCTCCCGGTTTTGGTGGTGGTTCTGTTGATGGTTATGGAAGGTAAAAGTGGGATAGGAGAATCTGGGAGTTTGAGATTCGGAAGCCCGAAGTTGGACACGGGCCTGGGGCCCAAACTTAGAGGTCCCTTGGGAGCGCAGCGGCCCGTTCGGTGCCCTGGTTTTCCTATGTCTCACCGACACCCCCACACCCGACCCCTGCAAAGATGGGTGAGGGCTCTCTGAGGGGCGGTCAGGCGTCGGGCAAGTCTGTCCGGGAAGCCCTAGCAACCGATGATGTATGCGCTCGCCCCTCCACGATTGGTTGTCCCGCGTTTACAGTCTGGAAAGGGGCGGGGGAGGAGGCTGTGCTGAGAGTAAGCGAATACCCAGCCAGCAGCTTGAGCTCCATCTGGTCGCGTTAGTACCCGCCCCCCCCCCCCCCCCGCACCCCACTCCGTTCCTTCCGATTCTAGCACCACGACCTCCAAGAATCACTTTCAAGTACAGTAGCTCCTCTCTCATCTCTGGTATCCCATCCTAAGGGCTCCCAATACTGAAATTTTTGTACCCCTGCCTATCTCTGGACAGGTCCAGCCCCGGCCCAGGGGGCCCCAGATGTCGCCAGCACCTTCAGGAACATCCCCAATTCGCTGAAGGAGTTTGGTAACAACCTGAAGGACACCTTCGAGAGCATTCCTGAGGCGACCCGGTTAGGAATCTTCCCAGGGCTTGGGAGGGCTGGGTCTGTCGATTAGCAGAGTGGGGAAACTGAGGCTTGGAGCGGCTGACAGCTTCCCTCGTGGTCACAGCTGGCTCACAGAGTGCTCAGATGTGGGGGGACAGGTTGCCGACTCCCATCTAGACCACACTGTAGAAATGGTGCTGCGTGGTGGTGTTAAGACCAAGCTTGAGGGGCGCCTGGGTGGCGC
The DNA here is from genome assembly GCF_023721935.1 of Panthera uncia. NCBI lineage: Eukaryota > Metazoa > Chordata > Mammalia > Carnivora > Felidae > Panthera > Panthera uncia. The sequence goes on along the minus strand of NW_026059884.1, from coordinate 14,781 downwards.
AGTCGGTTGGGCGTCCGACTTCAACCAGGTCACTATCTCGCGGTCCGTGAGTTCGAGCCCCGCGTCAGGCTCTGGGCTGATGGCTCGGAGCCTGGAGCCTGTTTCCGATTCTGTGTCTCCCTCTCTCTCTGCCCCTCCCCCGTTCATGCTCTGTCTCTCTCTGTCCCAAAAATAAATAAAAAACGTTGAAAAAAAAATTAAAAAAAAAAAAAAAAAAGACCAAGCTTGGGAATCAGTCGGACCTGGGTCCACAGGCCAGCCAAGACACTACTCTCAGTGTGATCTCGGGAGTAGATCTTGAGCCTTTTTCCAAGAATTTAAAATGGAGGGGATTTGCGTAGTGCGTGGCACATTGTAAATGCTCAATACACCGTTTAACCAACACTGACTCCATCCGGTGACTTAGAGAATCATTCATTCAGGAACAAATAGTTATTGGGCTAAGTGTCCAGGACTGTTCCAATGTGGGGAATAATCGTGGTGAATAAGATAAAGTCCCAGCCCACAGGGAACAGACTGTAAAACCAGTGAATTTCCAGGAGATTAGCCCAAACAGAGCTAAGCACCGAGATGACATCAAACAGGGTAGGCTTACAGACAACCAGAGACTGGGGAGGGGCTTTTGTAGATTTGGTTATTGGGTCCCCCCTTTTTTTTTTAATTTTTTAATGTTTTTTAATTTATTTTTGAGACAGAGACAGAGCACGAGCAGGGGAGGGGCAGAGAGAGAAGGAGACACAGAATCTGAAGCAGGCTCCAGGCTCCAAGCTGTCAGCACAGAGCCCGATGTGGGGCTCGAACCCACAGACTGTGAGATCATGACCTGAGCCAAAGTCAGACCCGAACTGACTGAGCCACCCAGGCGCCCCTATTGGGTCCCCTTTGAAGTGGAGACACTTTATTTTTTTAAGTAAGCGCGATGCCCAACATGGGGCTTGAACTCATGACCCCGAGATCAGGAAATCAAGAGTCGAATGCTCCACTGACTGGAGCCAGCCAGGTGCTCCTTTTTCAGATCTCCATGTAAAGTCTTAGTGCTAGGGCGCCTGGGTGGCTCAGTCGGTTGAGTGTCCCACATCAGCTCAGGCCATGACCTCACGGTTGGTGAGTTCAAGCCCCGCGGCGGACCCTGGGCTCACAGCTCAGATCCTGGATCCTGCTTCAGGCTCTGTCTCTTTGCCTCTCCCCTACTCAACTTTTGTTTCTTTCTCTCAAATATAAATAAACATTAAAAAAAAAAAAAAAGTAAAGTGTTACCGCTTCATGGGGCACTTGGCTGTCTTACTTAAAAAAAAAAAAAAAAAAGAGAGAGATCTGAATGATTAGGAAAATCCAGCCAGGCCTAGAAACATGGGAACAATGTTCCCCTGTGACTACAAAGGCCCTGAGCCAGGAAGACACGTACATAATCAAGGAGAGACTGGCATTCCAGGCAAGGGGAACATCCTGGGCAAAGATAAGGAGGCTCTGAAGAGTGTCCTTGAATAAGTAAGGAGAAGAAAGCTAGGAAAGAGTGTGCTCCGTAGCAAGAGACAGCAAGCCTTGACAGCTAGGCCAGGGTGAAGCGTTCTGACTTCAAAGGGCTCTGATCCATCTGGAAAACTGAAACCCCGACCTTGGGCCACCCACCCCAAGGCTCTGCCCAGTCTCACAGATGTGGGAGCTATGCTGTTTCTTTGGGGGAAGGAGGAGATAGGGAGTCAGGTAAGGGGCAGGATTGGGGCTTCCTGAGGGGAGAAGAAACACAATGACCTCTCTTGCTCTCCCTCTCTCCCCTACAGGAAATTGATGACCTCCTTTGCTGAGAGGCTCAAAAATTTCAGAATTCCCCTGCTCTGAATACCAAGAGAGCTGCCTCTGTCCTCTGGGCTGTGCCCCAGGAGGGGGCTCCGAAATTTCCCATACCCCGGCTCTCGGCAGGAGGACTTTGTGATGTCCATATAGACCCCCACCCTCCAATAAAAATACCGTAGAGAATTCTGAGTGCTTCCTTGCTGGGAGGCAGAAGGCTATGGGACAGGGTAGGGGTTGCGCCTTTTGGGGAGAGAGGCTAGGATTCACATGTATGGAGCAATTCTCTACTTGTCCTGTGCTGAGGACTTTGAACTTCACGATCCCAAAAGAATCCTCATGAGTACCTTGGGGATCTGGGCCCTGTTAATTCCATGAGGGCATTGAAACCCAGAGGGGTGGGCGCCTGGGTGGCTCAGTCGGTTAAGCGTCCGACTGCGGCTCTGGTCATGATCTCATGGTTTGTGAGTTCGAGCCCCCAATCCTGCTATCTGCTGTCGGCACAGAGCCTGTTCAGATTTTCTGTCCCCCCTCTCTCTCTGCCCCTCCTCCGCTTGTGCTCGCTCTCTCTCTCTCTCTTTCTCTCTCTCAAAAATAAATAAACATTAGGAAAAAAAAAAGTTATGAAGCGCAGAGAGGTGAAGTCACTTGTCAGGAAGGTGAGAGCTGGGTTGGACCCCAACCTGAGGCTACTGCTCTGCCATAGTCTTCCCTGACTGGGCTGCCCAAAACGAGGGACCCCAGGTTGGTTCATCACCATGCACACAAGAGGTGTTTATTACACTTAAAATGGGAAATAGAGAGGGATGTGGAAGGGAGCAAGGGGAGGACATAGGCTAGAGCCCTGAAAAAGATCAACACAATCCACACCCTCCAAGGAAACTTTGATGCCCCCTCCTCCAGGAAGCCCTCCTTAACCCCCACGCTGGATCAAGCATCTCCATCCCAGTCCTGCCCACTCTGGGTCATCACTGTCTGGTGATGGGTCTGTCTCCCCTGCTGGACTGTATGCCCCATCACTGCTGTCCCCAGGCATAGTTCAGCACAGGACTGGGCCTGGTACATGGGTTCCATAATACTTGGTGGCATAATTATTCTCAATCTGGAAAAAAAAAAAAAAAAAAAACCTAAACAAGAAAAAACTGAGGCACAGAAGTCTAAAGTCAATTATGTGATGTTACACAGCCACAAATGGGTAGAGCTGGGATTTGAATGTCGCCTGGGGGGTGGGGGGCAGTCCCAGGACCACATTCTTACTTCACTTTCCCTGTTCCTGAGTCACCCTGCCAGACTCACCGGCTACAACCACACCCACACCCACTCACACACACACACACACACACACACACACACCTGGCACCCACTCACTCACACACACACACACACACACACACCTGGCTGTGGGCCCTATTTGCTCATCCCCAGCATATTAAAGCACACCCACATCCCTCTCCAGGCTGAGCTGTCAGCACAGAGCCCGACGCGGGGCTGGAACCCACAAACCGCGAGATCATGACCTGAGCCGAAGCCGGACACTCAACCTACTGAGCCACCCAGGCGCCCCGGAGCCAATTTATTTTTTAAGCATTTTCCTGAAAACCGCCACCCCACCCCATCCCCAACCCCCAACCCCCAATCCCTGCCCCCCACCCCCCCAGAGCTCTCAGGTTAGAAAGGCACAGGGACAGAGAAGACGGACAGCAAGCAGTTCATGGAGTGAGTGGCCCCTCCGCTTTTGAAGAGAGGCTCAGACTCAGGGGCAATTAGATGACAGCCACCAAAGACAGCAGTCTGCTTCCGGTCACCTGGCCGAAAGCAGAAGATTGGAAAATGCCAGGTGCCGGTGAGGATATGGGTACCAAGAAGAAGCACATTCTTGGGGCGCCCGGGTGGCTCAGTCGCTTAAGAGTCTGATTCGGCTCAGGTCATGATCTCACAGTTCGTGAGTTTCAGCCCCGCGTCGGGCTCTGTGCAGACAGCTCAGAGCCTGGTGCCTGCTTCGGATTCTGTGTCTCCCTCTCTCTCTGCCCCTCCCCCGCTTGAGCTCTGTTTCTCTCTCTCTCTCTCTCTCTCTCTCTCTCAAAAATAAATAAACATTAAAAAATAAAAAAATTTAAAAAACCCAGCACACTCTCTTCAGGAGTGTGGACTGGATCACTCTTATGAAGAGCATCCTGGAAGTTTCTAGTGACGTTAAGTATTTGGGTGCCCCGCGTCCCAGCGGTCCCCAATCTGGCACCGTGCGGGGACCAGAGAAACATCTGGGAAGATGGATGAGGACGTTCACTACAGAAGCAGCCTAGCAGTCCATCACCTGCGGTGGGGGGGGGGGGGTGAAAAAATAAAACGTGGAACCCCATGCAGCCACAGAAAGAACCAGCTAGATGTTCAGGAAACCGTTTGGAGAGATGTAACAGTATAGCGCTGAGTGGAAAAGAAACAGAACATGCATAGGGTGGTGTCATTGACGTAAAATTCGAACACACACACGTGGAACGGCCTTGTGTGTTTGACCTCTTTTATGTCTGAGGACAACTCCAAGCACGTCCGGGGATGCTCATGGAGGATGGAGGACAGGACAGAGGATGGAGAACAAAGGTGGGAGATAGGGGCGCCTGGCTGGCTCAGTATGTGAAACTTGTGACTCTTGATCTCAAGGTTGTGAGTTCAAGCCCCATACTGGGTATAAAGATGACTTAAAAATAAAATCTAAAAAAAAAAAAAAAAAAAAAAAGTGGGGGGGGGGGGGCGCCCAAGTGGCTCAGTCAGTCAACAGTCTGACTTTGGCTCAGATCATAATCTTGCAGTCAGTGAGTTCAAGCCCCACGTCGGGCTCTGTGCTGATAGCTCGGAGCCTGGAGCCTGCTTCCGATTCTGTGTCTCCCTCTCTCTCTCTCTCTCTCTCTCTGCTCCTCAGCTGCTCATGCTGTCTCTCTCAAAGTAAATAAACATTAAAAAAAATTTTTTAGGGGCACTTGGGTGGGTCAGTCAGTTGGGCATCCGACTTCGGCTCAGGTCGCGATCTCACAATTCATGAGTTCGAGCCCCGCGTCGGGCTCTGTGCTGACAGTTCGGAGCCTGGAGCCTGCTTCGGAGTCTGTGTCTCCTTCTCTCTCTGCCCCTCCCCTGCTCATGCACTCTCTCTCTCAGAAATAAACATTTGAACATTTTTTCCCCACCTTTTTTTTTTTTAAAGGTGGGAAACACATATAACCCTCTGTACTTAATGCACCATTTCCCCCTGCCCTAATCAGCCCTCCAAGCTCCTTATACTCTCTTCCCACTCAGAAGCCAGAGGGATCCTGTTAGAACACAAGTCACATCACACCCTTCCTCCACTCAGAACCCTCTCACCACCCTCAGAGGAAAACTCAAAAGATCTTATGAGAGTCTGTCAGCCTTTCACTACCTGGCCAGGTCACCCCTACGGCTTTTTCCCCTCCCTTGTGTGCAACTTCTCAGCCTCATCCAACACACTGAGCAGGCTCCTACCCCAGGGCCTTTGCACTTGCTGCCCACCCTGCCTGGAACGTTCTTCCCGCAGATGTCCAGCTATCTGCCTGGCTCACTCCTCTTCTTCTTCAGGTGTCTGTTCAACAGCCGTGTCCCCGTTGTGGTCCCCCCAGACTGCTCTCCCACCGCCCTGCTACCTCCTTATCTGCCTGTCTTTCCAGTATTTGCCACCCTCTAATATATGTCTCTTTGGTTACTTGTTTACTGCCTGTGTCTCCCACTGCTGGAAGTCAAGTTCACAGAGGCGGTCTTGTCTCCTGCAGTGCCTCCCGAGTGCCCAGGACAGTACCTGGAGCACAGTGAGAGCCCCAACAATGCTTCTCCTTCTCCTTCTCCTTCTTCTTTTTACTTTATTTATTTTGAGAGAGAGAACAGGGGATGGGCCAAGAGAGGGGAAGAGACAGAATTCCAAGCAGGCTCTGTGCTGTCAGTGCAGAACCTGACATGGGGCTCAAACTCATGAACCATGAGATCATGACCTGGGCCGAAACCAAGAGCCAGACGCTTAACAGACTGAGCCACCCAGGCGCCCTTCATTCATTCTAATTTTAAGATTTTCTTTTTACCTTTTATTTTTTTTCACGAGGGAAGGACCCGGAGCAGGCTCTGTGCTGACAGCAGAGAGCCCGATGCGGGGCTTGAACTCACCAACCGCAAGAACGTGACCTGAGCAGAAACGGGCCGCTCAACTGATTGAAGCCACTCAGGCGCCCCTCTTGTTACACTTTGTATTTAGAGCCAATATGTTTGTTCTCAGGTTTACAAACTTAACCTTCAGGACCTCAGAGAGCAAATAGCCCTGATCACACCAAAACAAAAAACAAACAACAAGAACAACAAAAAACACCCAGAGAGCCCCAAGCATGTGTGTAGGAGCATTCACACTCCACACTCCGGGGGGGGGGGGGGGGCGGTGGCGGGGGGGGGGGGCGGAGGTGGCCCACCCAGCGGGCAGGGCAAGGATGGGGGACTCCAGTGGGCACCTGGCTTGGGGTAGCTAGTCCGGGAGGGCTCCCTGGAGGAGGCGACACAGCACCTGCAACCCAGAAGACAATCCGGAAGTAGCGAGAACCGGGGAACAGCGTGAGAAGCCGCACAACTTTCGTCCCCATGTATGTTCGCCAGGAGCCACGTGAATGAAAAACTGGGTCCAAAAGCGAATGAGCAGGGCCATTTTGGAGAACAGTTTGGCGGTTCCTCAAAGCGTGCAACAGAGCTCCCGGGGATCCCATTACTGGGCGTCTATCCACCCAGGGGAACCGCACACAGGTTCACGCAAAAACGTACGCGCGGATGGTCACGGCAGTGGTGTTTCCACTGGAACACCCCAAATGCCCACCAACTGAGAAACGGATAAGCAAATCCACATGGCGTGTGTAGATGTGTATCCGTGCGGTGAATATTATTCTGCCAGAAAAAGGAAGGAAGCGCTGTCACACACCACGCAAAAGACCACGTAGTGTACGTAGTGTACGTTTCCCTTCCCAGGATGCCCGCGATAGGGAAACCCACAGAAACAGAAGTTCCGTCATCAGTCGTTGCCCCCTGCTGGGCCGGGGGGGAGGGGGGCGGGAGAAGGCAATGGAAGTGACCCTAATGGGCTAATGGGAATGGAAGTTTCCTTTCGGGGTGATGAAAATGTTCTGGAATCGGAGGGCGGTGATGGTTGCACAACTCGGCAAACGTACTAGAAAACATCGAATCGCACCCTTGAAGAGGGCGAGTTTTACGGTTTGCGAATATCCCCCCGTTTTTAAAAATTAACGAAAGGAGAATTTCCCGGACGGAAGGCAGAAAGAAGAGATAGCGGAGAGGGGACGTTTCAACCTCTTTTCTGCCCCGGGCTTCCCTGCCAGAACCCAGAACCCGGAGGCACAGAGGAAGGAGGTGAGCACTTAGGAGTGCTGGAAGGGAGGCGGGTTAGGGGATTGAGGAGGGAGGGGATGGGGTCTGGACTGGGGGAGAGTGATTTTGGGGTCTGGGGGTCTCTTGGACACGTTACTGCAGGCTCAGAGGTGCCCTCTGCCCTGTGGGCTCACGGGGCCTGACACTCCCAAACCCGCTCCCTCTTGTGACCTCGGTCTCTGCGCCCATCACCCCACTCCCAGTTGTTATTGAGCTGACTCTGAGGTCCGCCCTGAACGACCTTCAGCCTGTTCCTGTCCCCAGGATGGACAAACATTGCAAACAGCAAACAGCCCACACTGACCTTGGACCTGGGGCAGGGGTCAGAGACCTCCCCCAGACCCATCCTGCTGCCAGCCCTGCTCCAACCACCCTCTTGGCCTCCGGGACTCAGGTGGGGGAGGTGCGTCAGGGCATGTCCTGGCTTGGCTAGATCTGAGAGAGCCGGGTTCAAATGCACCCCTTGCTGTTCGAGGAGCCATTGGTAAGTGGACTCCCCTCCCACGCCCCCAAGCCTCAGTTTCCTCATCTGTAAAATGGGAACGATAGAGGTGCCCACCTCAGAGCTCTGTTGTGTTACATCAACGAGTTAAGGTGCCAAAGCCCTGCTGTGGCCCCTGGTGCCTAGCGTGTGCTCAGAAAAACACAGGCTTAATCAACAGCCACTGACCTTGACCGAGCACCTCTGGTGCCTCTCGTGGTAATTTACATAAACGGTCTCCTCTACTCTCTGGGATAGGTAGTCCATGATTCCCAGTCGTGGATGAAGCAACCGGCCCAGAGAGGTTAAGCAACTCGCACCGGGTCACACAGCAGGGAGGATGAGGAGCAAGGCTCTGAACCCCCACCCCATGCTTCTTGTAACACAAGACATGGTGAGTTTTTCTTTTTTCCTTTTTTCTCATGGTCAAATACCTCACATACAATTTACCATTTTAGCCATTTTAGGGGTACATTAAGTTGCACCCTCCATCCCTGGAACTTTCTCAACATCCCAAACAGAAATTCAAGGAGGTGTGTGTGTGTGTTTTAATGTTTATTTCTGTATTTATTTTGAGAGAGAGAGAGCACAAGTCAGGGAGGAGGAGGGGAGAGAGAGAGAGAGAGAGAGAGAGAGAGAGAGAGAGAGAGAATCCCCAGCAGGCTCCGCACTGTCAGCAGCACAGAGCCCCAGGTGGGGCTCGAACCCGCGAGCTGTGAGATCACGACCTGAGCGGAACTGGGGAGTCGGACCGAGCCGCCCACGCGCCCGTCCCGGAGGTTTTATTTTGTGATTCTGTTAGTGAGGAACTGCTGGGCACATTCGTTGTGCACCTGCTGCGTGCCAGAGCCCGTTCTGCTGGAAGCCGCTGGGTCAGGACCAAGCTGTACAGTGTCGCCCCTTATCTGTGGGGGATGCACTCCAAGACCCCCAGTGGACACTTGAAACCACAGACAGTGAGTGCCAAGCCCTAGATACACTGATTTTTCCTATCGGGGCACCCCTATGGTGCAGTTTAACTTTTAAAATCAGACAGTAAGAGATGAACAACAACACTAATGATAAAGAAAAACAATTACAGGGGCGCCTGGGTGGCTCAGTCGGTCGAGCGTCGGACTTCGGCTCAGGTCACGATCTCACGGTTCGTGGGTTCGAGCCCCCTGTCGGGCTCTGGGCTGACAGCTCAGAGCCTGGAGCCTGCTTCGGGTTCTGGGTCTCCCCCTCTCTCTGCCCCTCCCCTGCTCATGCTCTGTCTCTCTCTGTCTCAAAAATAAATAGAAAAATTAAAAAAAAGAAAGAAAAAGAAAAGAAAAACAAATAATACACCGTAATAAAAGTTATGTGAGCGTGGTCTCTCTCTCCCCCATATCTTATCGTACTGCGCTCACCCTTCTTGTGATGATGTGAGAGGATAGGATGTCCACGTGATGAGATGAAGTGATGGCAATGACATAGACACTGTGACACAGTATTAGGTGATTATTGACCTGCTGGCACATTGTCAGGTCATCTGCTTCCAAACCTTAGTTGACCTTGGGTCACTGACAGTGTGCATAAAGGTGAGGCGGGGGTGGGGTGGGGGTGGGCTACTGTCTACTTGTTCGGGTTGTGGCCAAGCGGTGGGGGGGGGGTGGTTGTCAGATTCACCGCATAAAAATATAGCCTCCCCGGGGGCGTCTGGGTAGCTCAGTCAGTTAAGCAACCAACTCCTGGTTTCGGCTCAGGTCACGATCTTGCAGTTCGTGAGATCGAGCCCCACATCGGGCTTTGTGATGATAGAGCAGAGCCTGTGGGATTCTCTCTCTCTCTCTCTCTCTCTCTCCCTCTCTCTGCCACTCCCCTGCATACATGCTCTCTCCCTCTCCCTCTCAAAATAAATAAACCTTAAAAAAATGTTTTAAAAAAAGGACAGGCTCCTGGTTAGATTTGAATTTCAGATAAGTAACAAATAATTTCTAGTATAATTCCCCAATATTGCATGGGACATACTTATATCAAAAGAATAACTTATTGGGGCGCCTGGGTGGCGCAGTCGGTTAAGCGTCCGACTTCAGCCAGGTCACGATCTCACGGTCCGTGAGTTCGAGCCCCGCGTCAGGTTCTGGGCTGATGGCTCGGAGCCTGGAGCCTGTTTCCGATTCTGTGTCTCCCTCTCTCTCTGCCCCTCCCCCGTTCATGCTTTGTCTCTCTCTGTCTCAAAAATAAATAAAAAACGTTGAAAAAAAAAATTATAAAAAAAAAAAAAAGAATAACTTATTATTTATCTGAATTCACATGGGCATCCTATATTTTACTCGGCAACCCTGGACCAAAGAATCCAGTCCATGGCCCCCTGGCCAGGCTGTGTGCCCTGAGTTATGGCTGGGTCCTCCGAGAGATAAAGGCTCATTTCCTTTCTTCGTTCCTTCCTTTCTCTCTCCTCCTTCTCTCTCTTCTTTCTTTCTTTCTATGTCTTCTTTCCTTCTCTCTTTCCTTTCTGTCTTTCTTTCTTACTTTTGCTCATTTTCTTTCTGCCTAGTATTGGGCCTGAACCTGACATTGACAACCTCCTACTATGTGCACCTGGAACTTTCTCTCACAGAGCCTCACGCAGCCTTCACACGGACTCTAGGAGGCAGGCGCTTCTTACCATCCCCATTTTACAGATGAAAACAGTGAGGCCCAGAGAAGATCTGGGAATTGCCCAGATCATACGGGGAGAGTGTGTCTGGCCTAGAGCCCAGTGCCCAAGGGTCTTCAATATGAAAGAAGTAATCATAAACAGCCATGGTCCGTGAGCACCTCCGTTGCCGGGCTCCTTGTTAAGACCTCTCCTTGCAGCATTTCATTCCATTAAAGCCCTGCCTGGAGTATGGACTGTGGGCCCATTTTTCAGAGCAGGAAACTGAGGCCAGAAAGAGGGGCCAGCTCATGAGGTGGAGCCAGGATTTGAACACCAGTCAGCGTCAGAGGCCAAAGAGCCGGCTGTCTTCCCCGGTCAGGCCAAAGTGCTGGGAGGGGAGGAAGGAGGGAGGCCAGCAGGGGCGGGTGAGGCCTCTGCTTGTCACTGTCACCTGGGCCCCTCTCTCTGAAGTCCCTGCCAAGGGGCGTGGGGAGGCAGCCAGGGGAGGGCTCTGCTCTGCGTAGTCTCCCCCTCCCCCAGCCTGGAGAGCTGAGCGCAGAGGAACAGAGGAGCAGAGCCCCCAGAAATGTTGGTTCCTGGACGCAGGCCCCAGGCCCTGCCCTCCCTCTGCTTCTGCATTCTGGTCTTGGCCTGTGTCGTGGGTGAGGAAGGAAGGGATGGGCGGGCGCGGGGACCCTGCAGTCGTGCAAGGTGTGAGTGTGACGGTCCGGACGGCACGCAGGTTTGTAGACGCGCGCGCGGGCCTGGAGCTCGCGGGCTTTGTCGTACGCACGCAGATGTGTGTGCGTGTCCGGGCGAACGTGTCCACGGGGGCCGTGCGCGAGGGGTGTCCTTGGGGCTGGTACAAACGACAGTGGGAAATGTGTGTGTGTGCACGTGTGTCTTTACGGGGTATTTATGCCAAGGATTTGAGCGCGTGGACGCTGTGAGGGTGTCTGTAGGCGCTGGCATGCGAGCGTGCCTCGGCTTTGCACGCGCATTTAAAATGGTAACACTTAACGTAGTGCCTCCAATGTGCAAGGGGCCATTCCTAGTGCCTTATGCGTGTTCGGTGTTAGCGCCAAGTCCTCCCAGGAATCCTGGCCTTATCCCATTCTGCAGAAGGGGAAACTGAGTTTTGAAGATGTGCACCGTTGGCTTGAGCACACTGCTGGGCCCATGGGTGCCTCTGCGCATGCGTGCGCCTGTGCGCCCCGTGTGACGCCTGGGATCTGTAGGTGAGGCTTCGCCCGGGGGGCGTGATCGCCGCGCAGGGAGGTGTGTGCAAGGACGTAAAGTGCCCTCCGAGGCACGACCCCGGCCCCGGGGAGGAACGCACGACGCAGCCCTGCCAACCTCCTTCCCTAGGGCTGGAAAGTCTTCTGAGCTCTCCCTCCACTGCACGCGGAGGTGGTTAGGACAGCGTGGCGGGGGGCGGGGGGGGGGGGGTCACAGGAGAACCGAGGGGGCAGCAAGATCGGGCAGTAAAGGAGGCCTCGAGAGGGGGACAGGAGTCAAAGAGGTGGGGCTGCAAACCGAGGGGGGAAAGCCACAGGCAGACAGAGGGGTGACAGGAGGGGCCGTGGGCACGGAGGGGGACAAGGAATCGGACGGATGGCTCAAAGGGGGACAAGTGATCAAAGGGACAGAAAAGGTGAAGACCAGGAGTGATGTCAAGGGGTCCCCCTTGGGCCACCGGGAGCGATAGTGACGGCGAGCATGGAGGGGAAGGGAGGAGGAAGGATTCTTGGGTCCCAGCCCACCCATGTTACCCTCCGGTCCCACCTAGCATGCCAGCAAGAAGTGCCTGCAGCAACCCCGAGTTTGCCGCCGGAGCTGGTGGATAGTCCTTGGAGCCTGATGAAGGACAAGGTGAAGACATTGGTGACCAGGACCAGAGAGAAGTGGCGGTGGTTCTGGTGAGTGTGTGCAGCAGGGCTTGGGGGCTGGATTCCTGGGCCTGAGGGAGGAGGGGCTGGGGGCCTGGACTCCTGGGTCTGAGGGGGGGCGAGGCTGAGAGTCTAGACCCCTGGGTCAGCGGGAGAACCCGGGTCAGAGAGGGGAAGAGGGCAGGGCCCGCACTCTTGGGCTCTGAGTGGGGTAAGGCCCGAGGGAGGGGGGATGAAGGGGGCGGAAGTCTTGGGAGTTGCCGGGGTCTCACGGTTTTGTCCCTCCTCTGCAGGGGACCCGAGGCCTTCCAGGGCTTTGTGCAGGCCTACTATGAAGACCACCTGAAGCATCTGAGGCTCCGCACCCAGGCCTGGCTCCGCAGCTCCAGGGACAGCCTCCTGAACAAGGCCCACAGCCTGTGCCCCCAGCTTCTGTGCAGGGACGGAGACAAGAATTAAGGTGTTTACAGCCTCCACAATAAAGAAATGCTTCTCTGTGTCCCTGTCTTAATCCGTCCCCAGCGTGACCACCCCCAGCAGTTAACGAGTAGAGGAAGGGACACCTGGCAAGGGAGGGACAGTGAGGGGGGCCCCGAGGGCAAAGAGTCGGGGGGGATGATCCCTTCCCCCAGCCCTGAGACCCACCACTGTGGGAATGTGGGGGGGCAGGAGACATCGGGCAACTCAGTTTGGGATGGAAGGTGAAGGCTGGAGTGCAGGCGGGGTCAGGAGGTCCCCACAGAGACCCCTATGCCTTTGCTTCCTATGTGGGGGAAACCCCAGACCCCTTTTCTGGTCGAACCCCAAGGACCCCCAACCTCTCCACAGCACCCACCTGGCCCCCTGTATCTCCCGGGAGAGAACCTTGCGGGGGGTGGGGGGGGGGGGGCTCCCTCTGGCTTGACCTCGGGGATGATGTCACTGCCCTCTCTGCCCCACCCCACCCCCTCAGCGGTCCTGTTGGCTAGGACTTTGGCCTAGGGGACAAGGTGGGGGTGGTGGCTGTGGAGGGGAGGTGGGTCCCAAGAGCTATAAAGACCTTCTCTGCACGCGTGGAGTCGGTGAGGACAGCCTGCCAGAGTCGGGTAAGAGAGGGCCCGAAATGGAAAAATGGAAAAGGGGAAGGGTCAGCGGGGAGGGGGCCGAGGTGATTAAATCAGAAACCGCAAGAGTCACGACATTCGTTGGATTCCTCCGTTGGGATCACGGAATTTAGAATCCTAGACTGTTTCCCCCTGCTGATGTCCCTCGGGGTCTGACCTCCACCTTATCTCCAAATCGCAAATGACAACAGGGCCTGGGAACCGTGTGCCTCAGAGCCGAGAGCCTCTGTCATAGGGTTGGGGTGAAGACAGATGGAATTTCATGTAGAACAGGGCCCCAGGGCATCCAAAACATACTCATCCAGTGGTGGGTTCTTTTTTTTATTAAAAAAAAAAAAATTGTTTTACATTTTTTTAAATGTTTATTTATTTTCGCGAGAAAGAGACAGAGTGTGCAGGGGGGAGGGACGGGGGGGGGTGGAACACAGAATCCGAAGCAGGTTCCAGGCTCCGAGCTGTCAGCACAGAGCCCGACACGGGGCTCCAACTCGAGATCATGACCTAGGTCGAAGTCGGACGCCCAACGGACGGACAGAGCCACCTAGGCACCCCCAGTGGTGGGTTCTTAACTGAGCCTGGGACCCTGCAGACTGGGTCTCGGCATAAATGTCACCCTCTGCTGAGGCTTTCCCAGGCTCTGTGACACACCCTCCCCCCTCCAGAGTACTCCCCACCATACGACCCGCCGGTGTATTTTACTCAGTTAATATTGTCGATCGTGTATCTCTCTCACAATGGCTTCGTAGACAGGCAGGGCTGTTGCTGTGTTCACAGCTGGGCCCCAGAACTGTGTTCGGTACACAGTAGGTGCTTCCTGAGTGAATGAGGGGATGTTAGAATTAAGGTGTTAAGATCAGGAGCAGAATCATAAAATGTTAGACGATGAGCCCCAAGCCAATGCATTAGCACCCGGAACTCAGCTGGGGAGGTGGAGGGGCAGGGAAGCCAGCCTCTCCCCCTGGAGTTTCCGGGGGGGGGGGGACCCTAGGACTAGACGTCACCAGGGACCCTGTCCCACAGCCTCCTCAGTGTTCCAGGTCTTCTGACGCCATGGGCACCCGATGCCTCCTGGTTCTGCTTCTTGTCCTTCTGGTATTGAAATGCGGTGAGTGTGGTCGGCAGGGGGCGGAGGGTGTGTGAGGGGGATGGGATGACCCCCCAAGCATCTTCCCAGCCCAGTTCTCGCCTGGCCCTACCCCTGTCCCCCTCCTTCCCTGCCTCATTCTCCCCTGCTGCTGGTTCCTCAGCTCTCCTAAGACACCCTCCCTCTGCAGAGGTCCAGGGGGACGACATGGCCCGGCAAGATGAAGCCACGGGCCCCACCCTGCTGTCCCAGATGCAGGAATCACTCTACGGCTACTGGGGCTCGGCCAAAGCAGCCGCCCAGGACCTATACGAGAAGACATATCTGACCGCTATGGATGAGAAAATCAGGTATCCACAAGCCACGCCCCCCCCCCCCAGGGGAACCAGGAGTCTGGGCCCCGAGCTCTGTCG
>NW_026059883.1:0-30049 GCF_023721935.1 Panthera uncia | reverse complement strand
CCAGGCTCAGACCCACCGGGACGGAGCTGCCCCGGGTCCCCCAGGCTTAGACCCACCGGGATGGAGCCCCCAGCACACTGAGCACGTTCTAGCTGACCAGTGGAGGGGCAGACCCCTTCCCTGGGCCAGGCCCCGAGCACAGACTTACTCCTGCCCCAGCAGCCCTGACAGGTGCACCGGGACCAGCAGACCAGTGCCGAGTCGCCCCTGCATGACCAGGGCGGGGCCACGGCAGGTTCAAGTGCCACCGGGGCCAGGCTGGCGGCTTCACTCCACCTCCTGCTCCCGTCACTTCTGGGGCCCGGTGCCCGGCGCAGGCAGGTGACCCCCACCCCACCCGACCCCGGGCGCCCCCCGGGCTGGCCACTGACCTTGGTCACAGTCCTTCCCCCAGTAGCCGGCGGGACACCGCTTCCCACACTGGCCGCTGACGGGGTCACAGGCCATGCCCTGAGGGCAGGCACATGCCTGCAGGCACCCGGGCCCGAAGAAGCCTGGCTCGCACTCTGCAGGGGGCAAGGAGAGAGGGGCCTGCAGGGTCGGCCAGGCTGGGGCCCTTCCCCCCACCCCTCCGCACCCCCTGCACTCACCGTCCTGACACCGCTCGCCCCTGAAGCCCGCTTTGCAGGAACAGCTGCCGTCTCTCCGGTCGCACGCAAGCGCGTTCCGCTGTTCGCACTGACACTCCTCCGAGCAGCCCGGCCCGAAGGCCCACGGAGGACAGGCTGCGGCCACAGAGCCCACGTGAGAGCCTGGCCACCTGCACGGGCCAGACCCTCCTGGGTCGCAGCTCTCCAGCTCCCCCTCACTGACACGTGTCCCCGGGAGCCGCGCAGGGCGGTCCTGCCCTCCCAGCCGCTGGTGTCCCAGGGGGCTGCGACCTGCGTGCCCACTCTATAGATGAGAGACGGTCTCGGCAGAGTGTGGGCGCATGCCCTGGGTCCCACCACTTCCCAGCCGGGAGACCCTCGGACTCCCGGTTCCTCCCCTTTAAATGATCCTTCTACAGGGGAACGTGGAGATCTCCCAGGTGAGGTCGGCTCATGGTCACCCACCTTTGCTCCACTGGCCCACCAGGGAGGGGTGGCCCCGCTGGGGACTCAGGACTCCCCCTGGCTGCCAGGGAACCCCAAAAGCCAAGGTGAGCCCGTGCCCCGTTCAGAGGGAAGCCAGCCCACCCACTAGCCCGGGTGGGGCCGGGAGGTAACGGGAGACACCCTGAAGGCCAGCGCAGTTCAGAGGACGAGGCTCTGAGCCCACAGCCCCGGGGGCAGACCCCACATCCCAGCCAGGGGGGCCTCGCCAGCCCGGCATCGTCATCTGCAGGTGGTGACGCCTCACCCAAGCCTCAGCACGGGCAGCAAGGCACAGAAGGAGCCCTCGGCCGTCCCCTTGGGCGCAGGCAGCCAGGGCGGGGGACTCACCCAGGTGGCAGAAACGGCCGTAGAGCCCCGGGTCGCAGAGGCAGGCCCCGTAGAGGCGGTGGCACCGGCCACGATTGGCACAGTGGCACTTCTTGTGACACTGCTTGCCGTAGAAGCCCTTGGGGCAGCCTGGGGGAGGCAGGGCCTGCTGAGTGACCCCCTAGACATGTCCTCAGGCCGTGGAGATGCTCCCGGGGGCCCCAGTGCCTAGCATAGGAGCCAGGAGTGGCCCGGGCCACTGGGGCACAGGGCTCTGGTGCCACCAGCAGTCAGAGGACTCTGCACCCCAGACAGGGAGGGGCCCGGGGGGCAGGCAAGGGCACCATGAGGACAGGGCAGACACAAGATGAGCCATACATATGGCCATCTGCCCTGGCTGGCCCGTCTCCCCAGCATCTGTGGCCTGGAGGATGGCCCGGGGTGCAAAGCCAAGGACATTCTTCAGCATATGCGTGGGATGCACAGAGACTCCCCCGATCTCCTATGCCCCATCCACATCTACAGCATCCTGACTTCCGTCCCTCGGTGGTCACGTAGCCTAACCTCTGGCCCTCAGGGAAGGAGGGACACACAGCCCCAACCGGCTGTCTAAATCCCCAGGATCTGCAGGTGAGAACCCCCCTTGGTTATCCAAGTGGCCTGATCCCCTGAGTGTCCTTAAAAGGGAAAGGAGAGGAAAGCTGGAGATGGGAAGACGGAGGCAGAGGCTAGAGGGATGCAGCCCCGGGCCCTGGAGCGCCCAGAGTCCAGGAAACTTATGCGGGGGCCGCAGAGCCCTCCCGCCGGAGGACTGGCCTGCCAGCCTCTCCCAGGACTGGTGCACTCTCCCCACAGGACCCCAGCAGAGGCCCAGGTCTCTGGGGAACCACGCCACACCACGCCACAAGCAAAAGCACAACAATGCGAGCCGTTCACATGCCAGGAGCCCCGTGGGTCTGTTCAGGGCCCACACACGCCCTGAAGCCTAGGGGGGGGGGGGGGGGGGGGTGGCAAAGCCCCAGGGATGGCTTCCAGTGACTAAAACTACCCCCCTTACTAAGGCAGGAAGTTCACGCACTAGCTACGTTCTGTGGCAAAAGAGGCAGAATTTTAAAGGCCTGCAGACTTAAAGGCAAAGCGTTTTTGGAAGCTTATTTACATAGACTCTCGAATTCCTTCAAAAATGTTGATGCTTCGCAGTTAGGAAAGACGTTAGCATCGTCCCATGTGATGGGCCCAGGCACGTTCCCTCGTGCAAATCCCACTAAGCCACCAGGAGTCTGCTTGAATGCTTCCAGGAACGGACAGCTCACTATCTTCCAGGGGAACCCATTCTGAAAGGGCTGTTTTCCCGCCAAGTCTTCACCATCAGCTCCAGTTGGGCCCCAGGCAAAGCTCGCATCCACACGGCCGCCTTCCCCACTCCCCACTCCCGCGGGAGGCAGGTGGCCAAGAGAAAGCCGGGAGGCCAGCTGGGAGGCCGTGTCCCACCCCCCCACCCCAGGAGGGCTGCACCCACCGTCCTCACAGTGGGCTCCAGAGACGCCAGGGGGGCAGCGGCAGGCCCCCGTCGCGGGGTGGCAGGTCCCCCCGTTCTGACAGCTGCAGGACGAGCTACAGTTCCTCCCAAATGTGTCTGGGGGACAAGCTGCGGGCGGTGAGAGCAACGCACCAGGGTCACCGGCCGCAGAAGCGCTGTGGCCCCAGGAGCCCCTCTGGATACACCGAGGCGCCTCCCGGGGTGTGAGCCCCCCCAGTTCAGAAGCACCTGTGCCCCAGGCCCGGCCACGACACACGGCAGACATCACTAATCGATCACCACACCACCCTCCCTCCCTCTAAACCCCAGTACGTGCGCCTCCTCTGCGGTGCTCTCAGCAGGCAAACCCTCGGGGACAGTCACCACGGCCCTGAGACCTCCCACCCACGTGCGCCTGAGGGGGGCTGGTCACCGGGTGGGGGCTGGGACCGCAGGTCTCAGAGGCACTTCCAGTACCAACTCGCTGTACGGCCTGGGTCGTGGCTGGTCCCGCCCACCAGCGGCACCCCGTCAGACACCCTGCCGCCTGGGCTGCCGCCCCGCTTGCCCCTGCCAGTCCCCGAGGGCCCCCGGCACCTAGAGCAGCGCCTGGCTGGACGCTGCACCTGGAGGGAACGCGGCAGCGGGTAGGCCCCGGGGACCAACCCCCCTCCCCCGGCCCAGGGTGGCTGCCCGCAGGACCCCGCCCCCGAGGCCTCACTCTCATTGCAGATGAGCCCGGTCCAGCCCTCAGGGCAGTCACAGCCGTCCAGGCCCGGGAGGCAGGTGGCCCCGTTCCTGCAGTCATCACAGGTGAGACTGCAGTCCTGGCCGAAGGAGGCGTCCAGGCACACTGGGGGCAGACCGGCAGAGAGAGGTCAGGGCCCACGTGGTCTGGCCAGGCTCAGCAACCCCCCCCCCCACCACCACACTGTGCAAACGAGACCCCAGGGCGGGTGGCGGCTGGGCCGCCGTCCCCGACAGCAGGGCCCCCACGGCTGGGCCCGCCCGCACCGAACTTCTCCAGCAGTGTGTGCTCGCCCCGGGCCTCCACCGCTGCTGCCTCCTCCTGGGCCCCCACGTAGTCATCTTGGAAGAGGTGGGGCAGCTCGTCCTGGAGCACCGCGACGTGTGGGAGGGGCCGCACGAAGGGCAGCTGGCCATCCAGGTCTGCCTCGGGTACCTCCAGGGCTGGCGGGGGCACAAAAGCCCCTTAGCCCCTGCCACCCTCCCGTCCCGGATTCCCCCGCCCCTCAGTGCCCAGAGGCAGCTCCCACCCCCTGGGGCCCCACCTATAGCCCCTGCTGCACCCCGCCTCAGCTCAATGGCAAGGGGACGTCCCAGCTGTACTCCTGACCAGGTGCAGCAGG
This sequence comes from Panthera uncia, assembly GCF_023721935.1. Lineage (NCBI taxonomy): Eukaryota > Metazoa > Chordata > Mammalia > Carnivora > Felidae > Panthera > Panthera uncia. The sequence continues at coordinate 25,757 of NW_026059883.1, read as the reverse complement.
GGCAGCGGGGGTGGGGGGGGCGGGGCAGCAGGGGCGGTCTCTTCCCTTGGACACCGTCCTTGGTCCCTCTCTCACCGGGGCAGGACAGGAACTGGACCACCCCGGACCCCTGGGCAAACCCCTGCCCTGGCGGAGGCCTGTCTGACCAGCCCCTTCCCCGACACCGCTGCCCCCAGCTTGTCCCACAGCCAGAGGCAGGACTGAGGCGGGCTCTACCTGGCCAGGACGGAGAGGGGGGGACCTGGGGGGCATAAGGGACAGGTGCCTAGAAGGCAGGGTCCCTGCGGTGACAGGCAGGGACTCACGGGCACAGCCTCGACGGTCCTCGTCCAGCCGGAAGCCGGCCTCACAGGAGCACTGGAAGGAGCCGGCCAGGTTGGTGCAGTGGTGCTCACAGCCGCCGCGGCCGGACGCGCACTCGTCCACGTCTGCGGGCAAACCCGGGGCTGCTGGGCCTGTCCCGGGGGGCCTGGGGGTCCGCCCACCTCCGGCTCCGCCCACCGGACTGAGGTCAGGGGCATGCGTGACGGAGGATGACTGCGCCACAGCCGTCCCCCCACCTCCGGCGTCAGGGGGACAGCGGACGCCTGCCCGGGGGGGAGGAGGCCGGGCCAGGAGCAGGCGGGGGTGCGCAGCCCGGGAGCGGGACGCGGCTGGCCAGGGGTGGGGGCGGCAGGCAGGGCAGCCGAACCCGGGTCCCCTTTGGGGGGGTCCCCCCGGTCCCGCCCCAGGCCCCCAGCGGCCCCCGGCTCACCCTCGCAGCCGCAGCCGTCGGCGCTGAGCCGGTAGCCGGCGTAGCAGCCACACTCGTACCCGCCGGGGCTGTTGCTGCAGACCTGCTGACAGCACGGCGAGTCCGCACAGTCGTCCACGTCTGCAGGGCGCACACAGGGCCGCTGGCACCGCCTGCACGCACCCCTGCACGCGGTCACACGCACCCACGCACCTCCCCGGCCTTGCGCGCGCGCGCACACACACACGGGACACGTGCCCCGGCCCCAGGGCCACCCCGCCGGCTGTGGGGGCCAGACTGGGGGCCGCAGGGGGGGTGAGGAGTCCACCTGGCGGCACGGGGGGCAGGGGGGCGCTTAACCAAGTGACCGAGCGGATGGGGGCCGAGGGCGCCCGGTACCGCCTTTCCCAGGCCCGCCCTCGGCTACCACCCCCGGCCCGGGGCAGAGCAAGCAGGACGGAGGGGGGCACGGGGGCATGCCGAGTCACGGCAGCCAGCAGTGCGCAGACCGGGGGCGTGTGCGGGGAGCCCGCGCACCGATGCACGTCTTCTGGTCCTGGTCCAGCTCGTAGCCACGGGGGCAGCTGCACAGGGGCCCCGCGCTGCTGTGGCTGCAGCCGTGGGAGCAGCCCCCGTTGCCGGCCTCACAGCTGTTCACGATCTCCATCTCGATCCCTGCAGTGACACCCGCCACCGGGGATGGGGTCTGGTGACCCGCTCCCGCCTGGCACAGTCCTCTCTGACCCCCTGCAGCCCCCCCAGGCCCCTCCACACCCCCTGAGGCCAATGCCCGCCCACCGTCTACTCACGGTAGCACTGTCGGCCATCAGCGCCCAGCTCGTAGCCGGGGTGGCACACGCACTTATAGGACCCCCGGGTGTTGAGGCAGCCGTGGGCACACCGCGCCTGCCCTGTGGCACATTCGTCCACATCTGGATGGGAAAGATCGAGGAGGAGGCCCCTGGGCTGCTGGCCTGGGATGCACAGCCCCCAGTGTGTGTGGGAGGGGGGGAGCCTTGGGGTGAAGGGGCCCCTCAGCCCCATGTCCTGCTGAGACGCCCGCACACAGAGTGGCAGGGCGATGACGCCCGAGACACCGGGTCCTGGTGTTGGTGCCGTGGGGGGCACGTCTCTCGGACGCCCGGGGAAAAGCTCGCCGCCTGCCCTGGACACACCGCATCACCTCACAGACTCACCCTGAGGGTTACAGGGGGACATGCACAGACCCGTCCCCAGAGCCGTGTGCACGGGGAGGAGGGGGCACGCCCCAAACTCCTGTGATGGGGTAACGGACGCCCCAGGCCACTCAGCACACACCCCTGCAGCCAGGGATGAAGGACAGCTTCGTCTGGGACCTGGGACCGGGGACCGAGGACGATTCCGAGGGCGCCGGCCCAACAAACAACCGTGGAGACATCCAGAAGCCGGCCTCGGAAACGCCACCCGGGCTCGGGTGATCTCCCTCCCTTTCTCTTCGTGATCTCTCTTCTGTTTCCCTGACGACCGTGTACTACTTAGCTAATATGGGAACTATTTAAAAAATAAAAACACAAGGGGCGCCTGGCTGGCTCAGTCGGTTAAACATCTCACTCTTGATCTCAGGTCAGGAGCTCACGGTTTGTGGGATCGAGCCCCGCGTCGGTCTGTGCTGCAGTGTGGAGCCTGGAGCCTGCTTCGGACTCTCTCTCCCTCTCTCTGCCCCTCTCCCGCGCTCAGTCTCCCTCTCCCGCTCTCAGTCTCCCTCTCTCCCCCAGAATCAATAGAACATTTAAAAAATAAAACAAGGACTAAGAACACAACCCGAGGTCTCCCGCCTGCTTCTGCTCAGCGTGTCCCTGTCCCCGCCCATCCCCCACGCGAGGTGGGGTGCAGAGGCTGGCTCACCCCGGGGTGGGGCATCGTACCTTCGCAGGACCTGCGGTCCGCCCCCAGCAGGAAGCCCGCGTGGCATTCACAGTGGGCGAGCCCCCGGCGCACCTGGCACATGTGAGCGCAGCCGCCGTTCCGGTCCGCGCACGGGTTTCTCCCTGCAGTGACAGTCCCGGGCCTCTCGTGAGCTCCCCCAGGGCACCAGGCTGGGGGGGGGGGCTCCCTCTCACAGATGCGGGAGCCCCCGAGACACCCCGAGAAGACTCCAGAGAAGACTGGGTGCCGGCCAGCTCCTCCTGAGCCTTCTAGTGGGAGCCGAGCTGCCCCCCAGCCCTGCGACCCCATGCCACTGTGCCCCCGCTGCTCGGCCTCTCAGACCCACCCTCACTCCTGGCCTGGGACCCAGGAGGCCAAGTGGGGGTTGCGCTCTCGCAGTACCTGCCCCATCCCAGAGCGCTGCCCCCCCAGTTTCCACATCCTGGGGCCCCGGGCCTACCCCCACCACCTCCATCGGGGAGGCTCCTCTCCCCATAGCAGGCAGCCCTGAGACCCCAGGGCGAGATGCCAGGTGGCGCCCTGTCCACCTCTTCCACCCGAGGGCCGGGGCCTGGGTCCCACCTGCCCACACAAAGCCCAGGGCCAACACACAGATGCCCTTCCCATCGTCCCCAACGTGCCCCGTCCTGGCCTTCCTGCTCCCAACAGATGCACGATCCCAGAGCACAGCCTAGGGGCTCCCTCCTCAATGCTCCCAGAGCACAGCCTAAGGGACTCCCTCCCCTGTGCTCCCAGAGCACAGCCCAGGGGCTCCCTCCTCCGTGCTCCCAGAGCACAGCCTAGGGGCTCCCTCCTCAATGCTCCCAGAGCACAGCCTAAGGGACTCCCTCCCCCATGCTCCCAGAGCACAGCCTGAGGGGCTTCCTCTCCAGTGCCCACCAGGGGCTGGACGATGCCTCGTCGCCTCCGCTGAGGCCCCCTTCCAGCCCCAGCCCCCCAGCATTTGCCCCTGCACCCGCCCTGGGCTCGGGCTTCGGGTCCCCGGGTGGCTCTATGGGTTATGGGAGCCCCGGTGGGGTCCAGCCTCTCTCCCGAGGGCTGGCGGCACACTCACGGACACAGCGTTTCCCGTCCTCCTGGAGCTGGAAGTCGGGGCGGCACTGGCAGCGGTGCTGGGTCACCGTGAGCTGGACACACTCGTGCTGGCAGCCGCCATTCCCCAGGGCACAAGAGTTGATGGCTGGGGACACACAGACAGGAGCCCAGGTCAGCCCAGGAGGGTGACCCGGCTGAGGGGCCTACCCTCATCAGGCGCAGAGCAGGGATATCACGTGACTGCCTCCTCCAGGGAGCCCCCAGGACCCTCCTCTGCTCTGTGTTCCGGAAGCAGGGACTGTGAGAGGGCAACACTGTTCCTGCGGTGTTCACGGGCCTGGCTCTGCTCCTCAGTCCATACACAGGGTGCCCGGGACGCGGGTCTGTTTCTGGCTCCACATCCCCAGCCTGTTTGGGGACTGGGTGCAAACAGGGACTGCAGACCTACCCAGCGCCATCCAGCCCGCAGTGCAAACCACTGGGCCCCGCTGAGAGCCCGGGTGTTGGGGGCTCAGAGGCCAAGCAGACTGGGAGGCTCCCTGGAGGAGGCAGTGGGCCGGCTGTGGGTGGTGGAGACCCAGACACTTCCACTATCCTGTCGGTCAGGCCAGGGGCCGGGTGGCCAGCACAGCCCACAGGCCTGGCCCGCAGCCCCCGTCGGACCCGCGCGGCCCCTGCCCACCCCGGGCCATTTTTCGTCGCCTGTGGGAGGGGGAGCGGCAGGCCTGGCGGCATGGAGGAGCGGACACGGCATCCCCACAGACCGGGCGCCTGGCCTCAGGGCTCCGAGGACGCCAGGACCACGCTGTCTGCCAGGAGCAGTGTGCTTGAAAAATCCAGAACACCGCCCTCGTGAGAGACCCGACTTCCTCCCGTGAGGCATACGGCTGGGGAGCCCCTGCCCAGGGTCCCATCAGGCCCAAACCAGCACTAGGGAAGTGAGCCTATGGGAGGACACCAGGGTGGCAGTGAGGGCTCGGTCCCCTGGCAGCACCTGCCTGCCACATGCACCGAGGAGTGGCAGTGATGTGGGACCTGGGCCAGACCAAGGCCTGCATGGCAGCGCTGTCTGATGTCCGTCAGCCCTTAAGCCCCTCCCCCACCCAGCCACCTTACTCTGCACTGACCCCCCACGGCCCTGCCTGCCACACCTGAGCCACTATGACTGACTGAGCCACCGGCACCACCCAGAGGTTTCCGAGCACGACGTGACCCAGCCCGGTTCCCGGGCTCTCTGTGTGCACACCTCCCAGCCCTCTCCCTACTTGGGACTCATAACAGGAGCCAGAAGGCCTTCCTGGCAGGTGGGACAGGTGCACAGAGACAGGGTCTTGGAGCCCAGGACAGGGCGGCCCACAGGACTGGTACCACGGCCACAAGGAGGGCCCAGGGGGCTGTGGCAGGGGTGGAAAGGAGACCCCTGACAGGCAGAGCCCCCAGGACGAGTCCGGGGATGACCTGGCACTGGGCCCCCCCCGCCAAGTGAGCCAGGGGACAAATCCCCAGCAGGTGGGCTTGGCAGAGGGAGCTGGGGCTCGCCGCGGGGCCTCCTGGCCTCTGGAACCTGACTCCCGCTGCCCGGCCACACAGTGCTAAGGTTCCGGGTGCTCCCAAGCTGTGTGCATGAGGGAGGCGGATTTTTCTCAGACACGGGGCCGTGCAGCTCAGGGACGGGCCTGCTTTGGCACGGCCGGTGCCCGGAGCTGGTGGTGAAGGTCACACTGAGACCCGGCCGTGGAACCCATGCCCCAGCCTGCGCGGCCCCACAGATCAGGACCGTGCTCAGACCCGAAGCAGAGCCAAGAACCGGTCAGAAAACAGGAGGTTAGCAGGCCCTGCCGCCCCCGACGGGATTGATGTTTCCGTTCCTCTGAATCGACACGCGTGCCCCTAAAATTTAACCCCCAGGGTGACTCCCTTTGGAGGCAGAGATTTCGTGGAGATAATTAAGGTTACATGAGGTCACAGGGCGTGGCCCCGATCCAACAGAAATCTTGCCCCCCGTAAGAAGAGATGCGAGATTCTCTCTGTCTCTCCCTCCGCCACAGGACACGGCGAGGCCGCCAGGAAGGCGGGAACCCGCTGGCCGGCAGCGTGAGCAGCAAGTGCCCGCCTCCAGAACTGTGAGAAAATGCACCGCAGCTCCTGGAGACACCCACCGAGGTACCTGCTGGGGGACTTCTGCCCCGCACCCCCCCCTCCCCCAGCAGGATCTCAGGGTGGGGCTGCACTGCCGCCTTCCGCCAGCAGGGGCCGCCACCACCCACGTGCCAGGGGCCGGACCTGCCCCATCACAGACCGCACACCCACCGGCCAGCTCCCAAGTTCCAGCAGGAGAGGGACAGCCACGAGCAGGGCGCCAGGGCCTGCCCGCCCCGCGCCGCCCACCTCGGGGTGAACCCGGGCTCTGCCGCAGCCCCTGGGGGTGCATCCGCCGCTGTTCGCACAGCCCAGGCCACCCGGCCCCATGCCTGGCCCCACGCTCCATTCTGCGCCGCCCACGCTCGCCAACCCTCCCCACCGCACCACCCCGTCTTTGCGCCCTTGCTTCCCTGTTGGCCCAGGGCCTGTGGCCACCGCTCCCGGCCCCCGGGGTTCGAGCGTGACCGTCCCGTCGCTCCTGAGCGCCGGCAGCTGCCCTTCTGGGGCCCTGGGCTCGGCCAAAGCCAGGACTCTCCTGGGGAGGCTCAGGGGCGGGGAAGCCCTTCCCACCACCCCACTGAGACCCAGGGGCCCCGCAGGGCCAGGAAGGCACACTGCTTTCTTGCAACGGTGGCCTGTTTCGGGTTTGGGAGGCACCGGAGAGCACGCCCGGAGCCGCAAGGGAGCTTTGCAGGGAGGCGTGGAAATGAGCCTAGAGCCCTCTACCTTCCCGCTTCCTGTGGCTCTGGCGCCAGCCCCACTTTCTGCCAACGGGGCCTCCTGGGGGGCAGGGGGCCTCCCCTCTGAGCAGCCCTCGCTGCTCCCTCCCTGAGGGATCCAGGCCTGGTGGGGAAAGGACAGCCCCGAGACTACGGGGCACGGCCGGCAGAGGCCCGAGGAAACACAGGGCTGGGGAGACCCTCCCCCACACCGTGGGCACCACAGGGCCCGTGTGACTCCTAGGGGAAGGAACCCGGGTCAGGGCGTTGGGACACGGGTGAAGGAGGGTGGGGAGTGCGAGGGCTGGTGTGGGTGGGGGGGGAGTAGTCCAAAAGGCGGGGGGGGGGGGGGGGGGGGGGGGGGGGGGGTATCACACAGACGGACCCCGTACTAGTTGAGCCAGTGAGGTCATGGTCCCTCAAATGGACCCTGTGTTGTATATCGCTTGCTGCGGGGGAGTAGGGGAAGTTCCACGTCCAAGGTCCAAAAGGGACCACTGGGCAGGTGTCCTGCTGGCTCAGAGTGCCCAGCCCTACAGAGGAGGCGGGTTTCCCAGTGCCAAGTGTTAAACCACCCAGCAGCTAGGCCCTCGGCAAGATGTCACAGAAAAGCGAGAACGGCCTTCCTGAACACGTCACCTGACCAAGGCACTCCCAGGCCCTGCTGCCCCAAGTTGGAAAAGGCAAGAGGCCTGCTCTATGACCCGAGGGTGACACTCAGGGTGCACTAGCACTGGGCCCTGCCCTGCTCTTTCTTCCCACCTCAGAGCCCGGGGGACACACCCAGGAGGGCAGCCCAGAGATGGAGGGCCCCAAGATGCCCGGCTACTGCTGCTTCCCTTGGGGCCAGGCTGAGTGGGTGGTGCTCAGGGGCCTCAGGCTGCTGGCAAAATCCTTCTGGCAAATTCTCATCTTTAAGAACTGAAACCTTTCTGTGTTTTGTTTCCGTCAGAACTTCTGAGAGGGAGGGATTTCCTGCCCTCTCCCTGCCTTGGAGGCAAGTTCCTCAAGGGTTTCAAGGCCCCCCTTGTGTGTTTCAAGGCTCCCCTCTCCAGTGTGCCTCCCTTGAGGACTTCCCACGTCCCTCAGGGCCCCGTGATGTGGAACACCCCAAGAGATGCCAGCACACAGGAAAGATGGCCATATCCCTGTGGGCGTCTTCTCTACCCGCCCTCCCCCCCCCCCCCCCCCCCAGCATCTCTAGAACTCTTACTCCCAGCTGCTGGATGGGAGCGGGTGCCTGGGGCTGTCTCCTGCCAGCCTGCAAAGTCCCAGGAGAGCTCCCAGCACCCCTCCCCCAGCAGAGGATCCCAGCAGGGCCCAGGAGAGGGGTTCCAGAGCAGCTGTGCTCCAGCTGTGCAGCCTGTCCCATGGCTGCACAGGGTGGGGGTGCGGGTCCTATTCTGATGCTTCCCATAATCCTGTGCTACAGCCCTAGGGTGGTCTGGGCTCAGAAGGTGCCCTGTAAACCTCAGACAAGGCCCAGCTCCTCCCCGGGAGCCCCAGAGGACGCGGGGCAGGGCCCCACAACTTCTCAGTGGCAAGAAGTCCAGCGCCAGCCCCCCCAACTCAGAGCCCTCAGAGGGTCCAGTGGTGCCCTCCACCCGAGCCCCACCTGGAAGCCACCCATCCACAATCTCAGATACTTGGCCAGCCTGCCCACCCACCCAAGGCCACCACCACACCTGGGCAGGTCCCTTGGCAACCAAAAGGGGCACAGTAGCAAGAAGGGAGAGGTGCCCCTAGAACGAACACTTCCCACTCTGCCTGTGAAGAAGCCCCCTGGAGATGCCTGTCCACTCTGGAAGTTTCTCAGCAAAGCCCGGGCCTCCCCAGGAAAGGCAGCTCCCAGTGGACCAAGTCTGACAATCCTGCACCAATCCCAGGCACCATGGGGGACGTGGGGACCGGCCCGTCAACCCGTCAGCTCCCAGACTCCCAGGTATCCACCTGGGATCCACAGGTCCCAGAATTCACCCAAAACAGCCCGGTGTGTGCAGGTAAGCGGGACACAGTGCGCGCATTTCCCGCCGGCGATTGCAGTCCAAAGAAAGAGAAAGCGCGAGAGGCCGTATGCCTGCTAAGAAAGGAGCCACTCCGGCTACGGGGAGCACCCAGGGGGCGGCACCAACAGGGAGAGGGCTGGCCGCCACCTGGGTATGGAGCGCACCTGCCCCGCCTGGTGGGCAGTGTGAGGGGCAGCCGGGCAGGGGCTGAGAGGTCCCAGCAGCCCCGGGTCGGGCTGTGCAGACCACGCCCAGGAGCCCGGCATCAGACCCGAGAGGACCTCTAAATAAGCAAATGTCACAAATCAAGACTTCTGGGGCCTGGAGCAGAGGCGACTCCTGGGAAAGGCTCCTGGGAACAGCTCCAGCGCAGCGAGGGGGTGGGCTGGGGGCCAGGGCAAGGCTGAGGGGTGCCCCACCTGAACTTCCCGCAGCCAACAGCGTGAGGCCAGTCTCAAGGCCACGGCCTGTCCCTCCACAGCCGTGAAGGCCCCCCTCCCTTTGCATGCTGCCCACGCATCACCACCACCCAGCACCTCACTGAAGGCCACGATCAGCACACACGGGGGGACTAGAGAGACTGGGGAGGTGGGTCCCAGCCCCAGGCCCCTTGCAGGGGAGCCCGCGACAGGGAGGGGGCAGTGGGCACCCACCAGGCCCGGCCCACCCCAGCCCACCCCGGACCAACCCCCAGGACACCCTTCTCCAGGGAGAACCCGGCCCAGAGGAAGGGTGAGGAGAGACGTTGGGGGGCCGGGGTGAACCAGCAGACTCCCAGAAGCCCCGTCCCCCTGGCGCCGGGGGGCAGCAGCTGGAGACTGCACCCTAGTCAGATTTGTCTGGAAGCACATTACAACACTTCCCACATCTGTTTCCACTTCCCGACCCAGAGAAGCTTCACGGAGCAGCGCCCGGACATGTGAGTATGCGCCCTGAGTGCCGGGAGGGCCCCCCAGGGGCTGGCAGGCCGCCCTGCCACATAGCAGTAAGGCAGGCGGGGATGGGGCCGATGGGAACTTGCCGGGCCCGCTCTGGGTCTCCGGGGTGAGAGAAGGGGTGTCTGGCCCCCAGCCCCCCCCCCCCCAAGAACGACCATCCCGTGGCCTCCCAGACACAGCAGCCCTGTGCCCTCAGCCCCTGCGTCCAGAGCCAGCCAGGAGAGGGGCACAGGAGGGTGGGGAGTGAGCGCTGGCCGCCAGACCCCAGACCCGCCTCCGGCCCCTCCAGCCTCCACCTCAGTGGGAGCCTGGCTCTGTCCCCTCCCCCCAGTAGCCCTCCATGCTCACAGGGACACCAGGCACTCCATCAAGCCTACTCCCCACAGGAAAAGAACGTGCTGAGGAAATGAGAGTCAGGACCCTGCTTCTTGGCTACCCCTCCCCCCGCCACGGCCCAACCCCCTACGCTCCCCAAGGCTGGGACGGGGGGACCTGGGCCCGGGAACCCCAGCCCACCAGCCCCAGAGCAGTCTCACACCGCCCCCGCCCTCACCAGGCCTCCCCTGACACCCAGCAAGCACCCAAGTCGCCCCCGAGGTTGGTCCCCATCACTGCGGCTTCTGCAGAGAGGGCGCTCCACAGTATCGGGGCCCAGGGGCTCCTCCCCAGGTGCACAGAGGCGCCCCGGGAACGGGGCTTCAGCGTCCCAGGGCCCAGCCTCAGCAGGGGGAGCCAGGTCCTTGAGACTCCTCCTTTCCCTCCCCCAGGAGCTGCACACTCAGCAGGACGGAGACGCCCTAAGAGCTGCTACTGAGCACACAGCCCCAGAGGGTCTCTCCGTCCCTGAGTACAGGGACCCCAGCCCCTGTCCTGGAGGGCGCGCCCAGCAAGTGGGTGGGCCGGCCGCTCCCGGAGCCGCAGGGCGCTTACCCAAACAGGTCCTGCCGTCCGCGTGGAGCCGGAATCCGGGCTTGCACTCACAGACGTAGGAGCCTGGCGTGTTCACACAGCTGTGCTGGCAGCCGCCATTGTGCACCTGGCACTCATCCACATCTGCGCGGGGACACAAGGCCAAGGGTTAACAGCCAGCAGCCACCCGGGGTCGGGGCCCCTCACTGAGGAAACTCGGTGGCCGCAGAGGGGACTGGGCGGGGCAGGGGGAGCGGTGGGGGAGTGGAGTGCGCTTCCAAAGTCCAAATCCAGAAATACCCAGGACGGTGCCAGCCAGTGCCCGCCGCTCCTCTGGGGCCCACGGGCCCCAAAGGAAAAAACCGGTAACTTGTGAGGTGCCCTTGCCCAGGCTTTGGGGGACAAAAAGCCCAAGGGAGGGCAGGGGGTAGAGGGACTAGATGTCCCCCCAAATTCACATCCATCCGGAGCCTCGGAACGTGACCTTGTCCGCAAATAAGATGCGAATGCAAGTGGTTAGGGATCCAGGCAAGACCGCACGGGGCGAGGGGGGCCCTGGATCCTGCGACTGGGGTCCTGACAAGAGACACACGGGGAAGCACAGGTTAGAGCGAGGTGGCCACAAGCCGAGGGACAATGGGAGCCACGAGAGGCTGGGGGACACGTCAAGGACAGGAGGTCTCAGAGGGAGCGTGGCCCTGCCGTGACCTTGATGCTGGACTCCCAGCCTCCAGAACAGCGAGAGAACCAACGTCTACTGTTGTGTCCGTTTTGTTCCCAGGAAACGAACGCGGGACCTGTCTGGGGTCCCCGGGGGGCTCCCAATGCCAGGGGGACAGGAGACCACCAGCAACAACCCCAGCACAGGACCCAGTGGAGGTCCCTGGCACTCCGCTTCTGGGAGAACACCTCCCATCTGAGACCACCGACCACCAAGGCAGGACACCTGTGCCCATGCACCCCAGGAGGGTCATGCCTCCTTCTGCAGGAATGCAGAGGTGTGGAGAAGGTTGGGGCTGCCCTCGCCTCTCATCCCTCCCTCCAAGCTTCCGTCCACCAAGCTGAGCTCGAGGGGAGGCTGGGCAGTGACTGAGGGCGTCAGAACAGGCTACCCGGGACACCTGCGTGCGAGGCTAGGGCCAGGAAGGACGCAACTGCCTGGGAGACATGGAGACCGAGGCGGGAAGCCGCTGCAGACACGGAGCATCCCCAGCGTCCCGGGCACGGGGACGGGAGCCCACGCCTGGGCCGCGGGCCAGTCCACACTTTTCAGACGCAGCCTCTCCAGCTGAGCAGCCAGCTCCCCTAACCACAGAAGCAAGGAGACAGACACACAGACGCTTCACTCAAGCACGTACAAGCCACGACTGCACCCTCCAGTTCCCGTGAAAATGCCCACCTTCGGTGCTCCGACCCTAAAATGCCAGCCACGTGAGCCCACTTCTGAAGGGCGCCGAAGGCAGCACACGGGGGCCAGGTTCCTCCCGGCCACCCCAGAGCCTGCCCACCAGGTTATGCAAACCCTGCCACCGGTCCTTGCTCAGAATGTGCCCAGCCGGCACTCCAGAAACGACACAGAGCCAGGGCCTCTGCTCCCCGGGGCCCTGCCGAGCCCTGAGGCTGCCTATGACAGAAGACAGAGGAGCAAGAGAGGCTCTCTTGGAGTCCTCTCAGAACGGAACCAGGGTGACTCATGGGAAGCTGGAGGGCAGAGCAGAGCCCCCAAAGAGGGTGGGGCACAGAGGGACCCAGGGCACAGCTGAGGGAGAGCTGGCTGGGCGGGGAGGGGATGGAAGGATAGACCCACAGCCATCGGGCAGGGCAGGCGGACAGCACCCACCCAAGGGGGCTCAGAGAGGAGACCCTGGAGACCCCGCCCGTCCCTTCTGAGCGCAGATCCCTGTCTTTGAGAGAGTCCCTGAAAGGTAAGTGCCTCCAGGGGGCACAGCCCCAGGCACACAGTTGGTACTCAGTGAAGCTTTGAGGAAGGTGCACCACGTGTGTGTTGAGGGCTGGGTGGACGGCGGCCTCGGTGTCCTGAGCGGCCTGGCCAGGCAGGCAGGTGTCATTCCGGCAGGCTGACCCCCTGACGTGGCCGCGGAGGCAGGTGCTGGGTGAGCAGGCAGGCAGGGACGCTGGTTTCTGGAAACCTGCTCTCGGCCGGCAGCTCTGTGTCCATGCTCACTCAGTCCAGACCCTCAGCGGGGGGACAGGCAGGCTCGGATGGCACCACGCCCCTGGGCCGCTCAGACACCTGGCTGGGGGCGCTGAGACCACCCTGAGGACTGCACCCTCCAGCAGCTCCCGGGCAGGTCGGATACGCAGGGAGCCCTGGTCAACGTCAGGCTCTCGGGCCCGCTCAGCAGCCCTTGTGGGCCACAAGGACACCAGATGGGCAGTCTGGGAAGAGCCACGTCGGGGGACGCAGGGGCAGGAGGCAGCTGTCAGCCAGTAGGGGCCCTCCAGTCGGGGCCTCCCTCCCCAGCTCACACCCCCTGCCCACGTGACCACTGTTCTGGCCCCCCTGCTGCCCGCACAGGAACACTCAGACTCCACCCCAGGGGACAGAAATCCTGCTCTTCGCTAACATGCACAGGCCCACACCCGCCAAGCCGTCTCCCAGGGCGCCCCCCTCGGGAGGGGCTGGCACGCTGACCACAGCCCCGAGCTCTCCCTGGCCGCACTGCCTGGTGATCGGCAACCTGCCACTGGGGAGGGGGGGTGGGGACAAGATCTGTGAGCGGGGGCCCTGCAGGTGCTGTCAGCCCGGGTGGGTATCTGAACACAGCGGGCAGTTCAAGGCCGAAGGATCTGAAGCCTCCCCCTTCAGCTCTCTGGGCAAGGGAAGCCTGTTTAAGGGTGGTGGGGCATTTGGCCACATGACCTCCAGCTGGGCCCCTTCACAGAGACATAACCAGGACACAAGCAGGATCCAGTTACCTAAACCCGCCTGCCCCACTCCTGAGGTGACCACGTGGGGGCAGAGCAGAGCTGTCCTCAGCCCGCTCCAACCACCGGGAGCTTCTGACTCCGTGACCGTGGCCGTGGCCATGGCTGTGACCTGAGAGCCACAGCTCAGTGGTCTTTAAGGAGAGTGTGGTCAGCCCTCCAAAGGTCCACACCCTAATCCCTGGAGCCTGGCCCAGCAAAAGCGACTTTGCAAGTGGGCTTAAGTTGAGGACAGCGAGGTGACCAATGATCCTGGAGTATCCAGGGGGGTCCTGTGTCATGACGTGGCCCTTAAAGGAAGGAGCAAGAGGGTCAGAGAGAAAGAGATGGGAAGACACCCGGCCCCTGGCTGTGTCGACGGAGGCAGGGCTACCGTCAAGGATACAGTGCCTCTAGACGCTGGGAGGACAAAGAAGCAGGTTCTCCCTGGAGCCTCGGAAGGAACCAGGCCTGTCAATTCCTGGGCTTTAGCTCATTTCAGACTTCTGACCTCTGGAACCGTAAGGTAATAGACCCGTATGGTTTTAAGCCACTCAGATTGGGGTGATTTGTTGCAGCAGCCGCAGGAGTTAAACATGGGGCACATGTAAAGATTCCCTCTGTGGTCTTTTCTGGAACTGTGGGGTGGGGAGGCTCAGACCACCCATGCTGGAAATCCAGGTTTCCAAATGTCCACTCTGGCCAGCCCGGCCTCCTGACTCCCACAGTAAGATCCCCTGTGCTCCCCGGGGGCTGGCCGTGCTCCCCTGGGCCCCGTCCTGCAGGCCTGCCCTCTCGGGCCAAGTGGCCTACACGTAGCGATTCCTTCCCACCGTGGAATCAGTGCCCTGAGGCACCCTGAGCAGCAGGGCCCCAATTGAGCATTGACACAGAAGGCCTTGGAACCACCAAGAGAACATCACTCTCCAGGTGGCACAGAAGGGGGCCTGGGTCCTCCCCCAGGCAGAAAGAGAGCGCGAAGGCACCGCACCTCCCATGCTGACCCAGTGGAGCCAGGGGACGAAAGCTGCCTCTGGGTGCAGACCCCCTGCCCTCTGCAGCCGGAGGCCCAGCTGACACTCGTCTGGGGCAGCTCACACCTGCGTGGGAGGAGCCGGGAGCCCGGGAGCGGGCAGGTCCAGAGCCGGGATACGGGAAGGAATAGCCGGGCCCGGGGCCTCCAGCATCGCCCACAGGTGCCGTGCTGCCCTCAGCTGACGCGTGTGGCTGGAGACTTGAGCAGCCTGGTGACACATCACTGGGCTGAGACCCGGCTGGCTCCCCGGCGGTACCTGGGGACGCCCATCACGACGCGGCTGGGAGCCCATCAAGTCACGGCAGCTCCCAAGCCTGGAGCTCAGGCCAGGGCCAAACAAGCTGCCCCTGCAGAAACCACCCAGAGAAGCCCCTTCTGAAGCCCTGCTCCCTCCAGATGCTGCCAGGAAGCTCGGCTCGGCTCCGATGGTTACCAAGTTCAGAGTCCTGCTTTCCTCCCAAACATGCCAGAGGGTCCTCAGGCCCGCAGGTGGCGCCCTGTCAACCACGGGCCGGGATCCTTTCCTCTCTGCAAGTCCAGGCAGGCCTGGGGTGGGGGGGTGGGGGGGTTCCCCGAAGCCCAGCCCCACACAGCCCCAGGCCTCGGGATGATACACAGCCTCACGGCGCTTAGTGCCACGCTGCTTCAGTGACAGCACCGGCCTGGCCTCGACTGAGCCAGAGTGGGAGGGCTGCCTACCCCGTGGGGACCCAGCCAGGGACCCGGCTGGCCGAGTGACAAAGCCAGGGGAGGTGGGAGACGGCCACCATCAGGGGCCTGCAGCTCAGTGCTCCATGTGTGCCCTGGCACGGAGGGCCGCAGAGACTGCCCCAGGGACAGCTGGGCAGGGCCAGCATCTCCAAGAAGACCGCGTGCCCTGCCCAGAGCCACACGCAGGGCCGGGAAGGCCTGGAGGGGAGCGCCCCCGCCCCTGCCGTGATCTGGTTGATGACTCACCACGCCCCACCTCGCATTCCTGAGGATGACCAGCTCCAAGTTCTGAGGAGCTCCCTCCCGCAGGGAGGGTGGCCCAGCGTGGGTACCAGATCTGGAGAGCAGGGAGAGGCAGGATGGAGCCAGGACAGGGGTGTATCTGCCGGGGTCCTCACAGCTCACCCGGAGCCCACTGGGCTGACCACTCCCAAGGCTTGCGGAAAGGTGACAGAAAGAAAGGCTAGCGCCTGCACATCCACCCAGGCCCTGGGCACCCCGGAAGCCGAGACTTTGCCCGGAGACCCCAAGGACTCTCTCTTGAGCCTGCCTTCCTGCCTGACCTCCAGAGCTGCCAGCGCCAGGGAAATGCACGCCCTGTGCCACAGGCCAATGCAAGGGGCTGTTTTATTCTTCCCTCCGCTCAAGACCACTCTGCTGTCGGCAGCCCCCACAGCCAGGCCCCAGAGGGGATGGAATGTCGACGACTCAGGGCGCAGGGGCCCCGTCCCAGAGGAAGGGGGCCGCCGGCGGCACCGCCCCCGCCCTGCTCCCTCCGGCCTCGGCTCCGTCAGCCGGGCGGGGCGCAGGCCGGACCCAAGAGGAGCAAAGGGAGCCCAGCGCGGAGCAGGGCACCGCCTCCCCCACGTCCCCCGCGCAGACTCCGCGCGGCGCCCACCTGGCCTCCGGTCCCCGGCGTTCCCGGAGTAGCCGGCCTGGCCCAGGTGGCACGGGACGCAGCCCCTCCACAGGTAGCGGTAGTGCGTGCCCGCGACGCGCGCCAGGCCCCCCAGCAGCCCGAGGCACCAGAGCGCGGCCAGTCCCCCGCGGCCGCGGGACGCTTCCATGGCCAGTCGACGAGCGGCGCGCACCCCAGCGGCCCCGCCGCGCTCTGAGCCCGGCGCCCCGCCCCTCGCCTTTATGTTCTCGGCTTTCCCTCCGCCCCCCGCAGGTGAAAGCCAAATCCTAGAGGCGGACGGGCCGCCCCCGCCCCCCGCCCCGCCCCCGCGGGCCGCGCCCTCGCCCCCCGGTGCACCGCCCACCGCCCCCGCGCACTCCCGCGCGCGCGCGCCCTCGCACTCGGACACAGGCACCCCGGGGTGCGCGCGCGCGCGCACACAAACACAGGCACCCCTCAGGCCGAGACGCAGAGACACGTGCACAAACAGACCCACGTGTGCAAATACGCACGCGACACACAGGGGACCCTGCACAGACGTATTCAGCAAACCCAGACACACATGCTCAAACACATGTGTTTCCAGCACCAACGCGGGAAAGTAACCAAGGCAGAAACGGAGGCCACCCTGGCAATGCCGCCTGGGGCTTTGAGAAGGCGGCTCGGTGGGGTGGGGTTGGGTGCTGTTAAGTGTGAGGGGGGTGGGGAGCCAAGCCACCAAAGTGGAAATCCCAAGGGGTAGAGACGCCTGCAGCCCCCAAGCCCGGTGTCCTGCGCCCTGAACTGTCGTGTCCTCCAGTGGACAGGGACTGGCACCCGGAGGGAGCAAGGGAATCCCTGTGCCCACGGCAGGTGGGAGAGGACCACGGGGAAAATGGGCTCCCTCGCAAGGACAGCAAGCCCCAGATGCCAGGCTACAGAAGCCCCGGAGGCAAGTCCGAATCCAGACCCCTGAACCCCCACTTTGGCTCAAGGACGGGGACTGAGGCTCCAGCATTGTCCAAAGTGGCCAATGGCATCATAAGGGTCTATGCATTCCGGCCCCGATGAGCGCGGGACCGGCGGCCCCATGCTGGCTCCTGACGTCTTGGCCCTCGTGCCCTGCCTAGGCCGACCCTCTAGCTCCTGGCCAACTACTGGGGCAAAGGCCCTATTGGCCGTCACTCAGCCCTGCCCCGCAATGGGTGGGGTCCTCAAGTTTGTGGGAGAGAGGCACCAACCCACCTTGCCCGGTCCTGTCTGCAGTGCGGAGGCCAGCCCATTGGCCCCCCGCCTGCCAGGCGCCCTGCAGTGCAGACACAGGCCTGCCTGGGGCCCGCCTGCCTGTCTGCCCCCGCCTCCTGGATGAGCCTCTCTTCTGGCCTCCCTCTGAACAGCACACCAGCCTTCGAACTCCGGGCTCTCACCCGGGGAGCCTCCGGAAGTCTCCCCGATGGGCACACTGTCAGATTGCTGTTTGAACGGGGCCTTCCACGTGGGCTGGCAGTCCGTTACTGCAACGTAAACCTCGTTCTCCAACAGCATGCAAACAAGTGCTAACAGAAACCAGAGGATCTCACCCCTGCAGCCAGCAGCCAGGGTGCAGGGGGACGGGAGGCCGTGGAGACTGTCTGTCTCACAGGAAGGGGCAGAGAGACACCTCGGATCCACAGATCACCCTCACCAACGGGGCACAGGGCCTGGGGCTCCTCCGGGAGCACCCTTCTGGGGTGGAGGCCCCTCGAAGCATCACTAACTCCCATGCAGGACCAGGGCCGTGGGAGGAGGAGGAGCCAAAGACAGGAAGGGGGAGGCGCCGGCCTCGTCCCCCGCGCAGCCCAAGTCTAGCCCACCCTGGGAAAGGGCTCTGCCTTGTCCCTTGTCACAGGGGGGCCTGAGTACGGGAACTGTAGCTCTTCCTGAATGGAGACACGCACTGGGGGTAAAACACACCACTTTCTCGGTACGAAAAAGATGACGGCGCTCCTTCTCATTTTTGTATTAAGCACACGTTAAAATGATTCTACCTGGACGTGTTGCATTAAATGAGATACGTCGTCAAAATTAACGTCACCTGCTTCCTTCCTTTTTCAGTGCCGCTTCCAGAGAACTTAAGGTAGACACATGCGCTCAGTGTGGCCCCGGCTACCTCTGCCGGGCAGCGCTGGTCTCCCCGAGCCCAGCCCCCAGCTCTGCACCAAGGGGCACGAGGCTCTCTGTGCCCACTGCCTTGTCTGTAACGAGGGATGATAATCACAGAGCCGGTAAGCTGATGGGGAAAATGCTTCACTGAGAGTCAGTAGGAGTCAGTCAAGGTTGGTGGCCAGGCCCTCCCCCAGGCGGGGCAGCAAGCCCCAAGGAAGTGCCCAGACTGGGTCTCCGAGGGGCGGTATCCTGGGACGTGGCCAGCTCCCTGCAACATGGCAGATGCAGCCGTGAGGACCACGGCATCCTGGAACCCAGCCAGGCCAGCCTGAGACGAGCCAAGGGACCCGAGGACCGTCCCTAGCTCTCTTTTTTTTCTTAGTATTATTTATTTTAGAGAGAGACAGAGTGCGAGCAGGGGAGGGGCAGATATAAAGGGAGACACAGAACCCGAAGCCGGCTCCGGGCTCCGAGCTGTCAGCACAGAGCCCGACGTGGGGCTCCAACTCACGAACCGCGAGATAGTGACCTGAGCTGAAGTCGGACGCTCAACCGACTGAGCCCCCCAGGCGCCTCAGGACTGTCCCTATCCCACAAGAGCCACCTCCCCAGTGCCCCCTGCACTCCCTCCCCGACCCCAGGACCCCCAGCCAGGGACCGCTGCTCGGGCCACCTCATCCCACCGCGGGGCTGTCACCATCCTTCTGTAGCCACCTGGACCCCGTCGCACAACCCAGCCTTGGGGTGGGGAGGCATGCTGCTCCAGGCCTCTGTGCTCAGCACCGGCACGGGTAGGGGCTGGGAAGGGCAGAGCACAGTCTGCGAGCAGCAGACATGGGTGCAGGCCCACGGACAAGTCCCAGGACCCCACTGGGCCTGCTTCACGGTTCTGAGCAGCAGCAAATAAGGGTTATGATGAGGTCCCCAGAGCCCGGGATGGCTTTGGCCCCCCCCTGAAGGGGGGGGGGGGGGGGGGGGCTGTGGATGGCTCTGGGCCCTACCCCCACCAGGCCAGGCACGGGGACTCAGGCACGGCCATGCAGGCCAGCAGACCACCCAGGACAGAACACCACCGGCCGTCCAGACAGTGCCCACAGCCGCCCCACTGTCCCCCCGCCCCCCGGGCTCGATGCCGCCGAGCGCATCCAGGGCCACGGCTGTGGGGTCTGGAAGCTGTTTGGGAAATGCTTTCTCGATGCGGAAATGCGGGCTGGGCGTCTCTGCCCGGCGGAATGTCTGTGTGTCAGCAGAAGGAGCCGTTTCCCCCCCACCCGCCAGGCCGGCTCCAGCTTTCCTCTCCCAGCTGGGCGGCCACGGGGCGCCTTTGCCAGGCCCCAGGCTGGGGTGAGGGCCCCATGCTGCCCCACAAATGCCACACTGCCCCCTCAGTGCCACAGACCCCTGACATCAGGGCTTTAGGGAGAGCTGCCACGTTCCTGGGTCAGCTGGGGCCAGCAGGAAGCAGAACACAGGCGAGCTTACCCCCACTTGTAGTGTCTGTCCCCTGGTACTCGTGGACACCTCCTCCCTGAAGCCCTCCCTGAGGGCTCTCGAGGCCCCACCCTGCTCAGTTCAGGGACCTGCCACACGCTGCCAATCTGAGGGGGGTGGGGAGGTGTCCCCCCCAACCCCGCCCCGTGCCAGCTGCCTTAGCTCCGGGATGCAGAGTGGGCGCCGGGTGAAGTCTGGCGGAGCCTGGGAGCGTGAGATGCTGGCCCGCGTTGGGAGGCTGCCCCACACCTCCCCCCTTCCTGGGGGTCAAGACATGGAGTGAGCAGGCCCTCCAGCAGAACCCAAGGAGGCCAAGCATCAGGCACCCTGTGTGGCCCCCGAGGGGGAACCCACAGGGCCGGACCCTCCCCATGTGGCTGGGGGCCAGGCGTTCCTGGGTCCCAGCTTCTCAGGAGGAGCTAACCGCTCTGCAGGCGGGGCGGGGCTCCAGGAGAGAGGAACACACAGAGAAACTCCCAGAAGTCACTGCCCGTGGTCCCAGGGTGCCTGGACTTGAGGGTGAAGTCGCCGGCACAGCAGGCTCCAGAGTCCAACAGCAGGTGCTGGCCACCCAGCAGCTGTGGCCCTGGGCGCTGTGTGGGGGCCGAGGCCACGCCCACGCACGGGCGGGCAGGAAGACTGGTCCTCCAGGCTCTCCAGCACCTCTGCTCACTCCGCTCCCCCTCCTACTGAGGTCGGGCGTGTCCCGTGTCCCTTCTGGGCGGGAGCGACGGACAGCAAGTGCCCGAGCGGACTCCCTCCCCACAGCCACAGCGTGCCCGGGGACACACACAGGGTTCCACCTGTCTGGGCCCCGGGGAAAAGCTTCTTTGAGGCGGGGGGAGCAAGGGGGGTGGGCAGAAAAAGGGAAGAGTGGGGCAGGGTGGGCTGAAAGGCAGAGACCGGTTACTGGGCGAAGAAGGCAGGGGAGAGCAGTGTGGGTGCCATCCAGGAGGCTGGGGGCACAGGACCGAACATGACAGACTAGGGATCAGACAGCCCCTGGCTTATCTTCAATCTGCCCTGGGGAGGGGGGGGGGTACTCAAGTCTTCTCAGATGGAAAGTCCTCCTTGCCACCTCCGGTCCCCCAGGTGACAAACGCCCTGCCTGGTTGTTCCCACCCTTGACGGCCAGAGCCCAGCCCAGAGGGGAGGCCAGTTTTTGGTCTGGGGCCACACGCGATCAGCCCAGACCCAGCGGAGCTGCCTGCAGGACGCCCCCCGCCCCCTCCCTGCCCCCCCCCCACCCCGTGCTGCTGCCTGAGTTTATTTCAGGAGCGGGGAGCCAGCTGGTCCCCGCGCCAGCCTCATGGTAAACCCATTACCCGGCTGGACTCCTCACCCAAGCAGAGGGAAGGAAAATTGAAACCACGGTTGCTTCCGAGAGCCCAGCTGCCATTCCTGACTATAGCCTCGGTGGCGGGGGCCCGGTGGCAATGGGGGTGCTCCCTCCTCTTTCACACACAGGCCCCCCAGGAGAGCCCAAGGTAGAGCAGGCCCCGTGTCCTCCGGGCCCCAGCCAGCTCGGGGGGGCCTCAGACCGTGGCACCACGCCGCAGAACCCAAGGCCTGCCCTGCTCCGGGGAGGCGCCCGCTGAGGGCCAGCCCCAGAGCCGTGCTGGAGGCCTCCCACACACGTGTGCACATGCGTGTGTGCGCGTGACAGGGCCCGCTCTGTGGCTGCCCGCTGCCTGGACTCACGCCCCTGCCGTCACGCACAGGCTGCGGTGAGTCCAGGGCTAGCTGTG
Source organism: Panthera uncia (assembly GCF_023721935.1). Taxonomy (NCBI): domain Eukaryota; kingdom Metazoa; phylum Chordata; class Mammalia; order Carnivora; family Felidae; genus Panthera; species Panthera uncia. The sequence goes on along the minus strand of NW_026059883.1, from coordinate 4,413 downwards.
CCACCACCTGAGTCCAGGAACGCCCACGGTCCCCACGACGGGCACAGCCCCCGAGGCCTGGCTCTCACCGAGGACATCTGAGCTGCCAGGGACGCATGCACAGCACTGGGGCTCACACTACTCAGAGACGGGGAGACGGTGAAGGCTGATGGACGGGGAGGTTTCCCGGAGAATAGGGCGACGAGCCAGACTGTGGCCAGGTAGCGGGGAAGGGGGCAGCCGTGAAGACTGGCTCGTTGGAGGACATCTGGGCGGGTGCAGGGCTGCGGGTGCGGAGGCAGGAAAGGCCGGTGAGGGGAGGACGCCAGCCGGGGAATCTGGCCGAAGCCGTGCGCCTGGCCCCGGTCCACAGCAGTCACCCAGAGAGACGGCCAGAAGGAACCAGAACATCGACGGCCAGGCGCATCACCAGGCCCTCACCCAGCAGCCCACTCGGCCTGCTGGGCCCCGTCGGTCACTCCTCCTGCCGTTTTCCCACCCGAAGGCCAAACCCGAAGGCAGGACACTGCGGTCACGGGGGTGTCGGCCAGCTCCAGCCAGTGTCGGGGACCAGCCCGCACATATGCTCCTTTTCAAGGTGCCCGAGCCCGAAACTGGCAGGCTGGCCATCGGCCCCTCCTGCCGCTGAGGCCCCGACGTCACACCACAAGTACTCAAGGCCACCTCCTGCAGAGGCTGAGCTCAGGGACAGACACCGTGCCTGTGACAAGCAGAGGGACAAGAAGTGAGTCCAGAGGGCTCCCCAGCTCTGACCCGGCAGGCCAAGGGCCCGGGCTCTGAGCACCCACATCCTCTCCCTAAGATCGGTTCACAGGAGATGCACCAATCCTGTGGTCTTACGACACGAGTCTCGTTTCCTTGTCAGGAGGAAGGAAAAACCTTTGCCCTGAGTTCTGGTACAGCTGCCTACCCCCAGGGCTGCTCTGGCCAGACCCCAGGGTGTGGTCAGAAGCCCAGCAGCCCAGCGGGGTCCAGAGCAGCAGGGAGAGGCGGGAGTGGAGGCCAGCCCAGCCCCGCCTCCCAGGGATGCCTGGAGAAGAGCCAGGGAGGGAGGGGAAGGTGAGGCCACCGTTCCGCAAGGAGGGACAGAGACAAGGGGCAGCCAAGAGACATGGGGCAGAATCCAATCAGGAGATGAGGCGTGGGGGCCAGGGGCGGGGGGGGGGGGTACTTCAGGATGAGCAGAAACTCGCAAGGAAGGGAGCTGGACCGGGTGAGGGATGAAGCGGAGGGTAAGACCCCCTGCCCCCTGCCAGGCAGAGAGCCCCCCCACCCCGAGCGAGGCTGTGAGGGGCCTCTGTCTCCACTCTCCCCCCTTCCCCAGGTGAGCCACGGCCCCCTCGAGCTCCACATCGCTGCCGCCCCGAACCACCCAGCCTTCAGCAGGGGGCCCTGGACTGCTGTGATTCCAGGTAACAGTGGCTGCCCCACACGGCAGGCCCCCGGCTCCGCGGCAGAAGCTTCTGGGGCGAGGGCAAGGTGCGGCCTGACTCCTGAGCTGTGCCCTCCCTCGCCGGTCCTCTCGGCCCAGGGGCATATCCCCACCCCAGCCCCCACCCCCCAGCAGCTGCCCTGGCCAGGCAGGGCCCCCAGCGCACGTTGGGGCTCACGGTTAACGTGGGTCGGCCTCCTCCTGCTGAGTCCCGAGTGTAAGGACCACGGCCTCCGAGGTTCCCCGCCGTGCCTGTGCTGAGTCGGGGATCTGAACCTGGCCTTTCGCACGTCGGCCTAAACCCTCAGGCCGTGCCACTGTCCTCGGCACCCAGGCTCACCCGCGTGGGAGCCTCCGGGCAGCCCATCCCCAGGTCTCCTCCCGGAAAACGGCACTGGGCCCCGGACTCGGGGGTCGGGCGGGCCTGCGGGCCAGGCTGTGGTCTCTCGGTCGCCGGCGGGCTCTGACTGCCGACGGCAGGGCTGTCATTTTTCCTGCCTTGGCCCTTAACCGAGGGCACGGCTGCTGGCATCGGCTCACTAGGGGAGCAAACGCAGCCGGAGTCGGGAAACAAAAGCACTCGATTCTCAGGGCCTCTGACGGACGAGACCCTGCCGCAGACGCGTTGGAAACGCTGCCATCCTGCCTGGAAGGACCTCGGTTCCCAGTCGGGCCCGGGGTCCGTCCCTCGCGGGAACGAGGCAGGTCCCGGTCCCGGTCTCCACATCTGGGTCACCCAACAGATGCTCACCGAGCGCCCACTATGGGCCGGGCACCAACAGCGTGGACGGCCCCGGAGGACACAGCAAGGGGCCCCCCAGGTGGGGCCTGGGAGCCCAGGATGTCACTCCAGGCTTCGTCCCCGGCTCCCCACACTCCCCGGCTGTGTGACCCCAGATGTACTATGAACCCCTGGGCCTCCCGCTGCATTGTGTCACCTGGGCCCTGGGCGGCCATGAGCCCTGAGCAGCAGCGCTGCAGGCCCCGGGGTGCGGTGTGGGCTGGACAAGACAAGGCGGCCTTCTTGAGGTCACCATGACGGTTCCTGCCACCCTCCCCGTTCTCCGGATTCGGCAAGAGCATGATCATCCCGGGAGGTGCAGAAGTCCTCACAATGCTAAATCTCCTTCGAGACTCTCTTGGGTGGGGGGGTGGGGGGGCCCTGCCGCTGGAGGGACCAAGTATGACCCGGGCCGGGGGTCAGAGAAAGCCCCCCCCCCGCTATGAAGGCCCTGTGGAAGTGTGGTCAGACCCCACCTGGGTGCCACCAGGAGGGTCCCTGGCAGTCCCCCTTGTCGCACCCCCACCAGGATGTCGCCGCAGGACAGCACAGCTGGCCCCGGTCAGCCCACGGCCCTCCCAGGCTGGGGACGGAGCCCCGCAGCCTCCTAATCAAGGCCTGTCACTTCCCACATTCTTGCCTCTCCCTCGGGATGGTGAGAACCTGGCAGCCACATCCAGGAGGCCAGTGGAGGCCAGGCCAGGAGTCTGGCCAGGCAGAGTGGGAGCGACAGAGAAGCACTTGTCCGGCCGCGTCTGCTTCGGGGGTGGAGACAGGCCCGGAGCCACAGCCACAGCCGAGGGGGGGGGGGGGGGGGGGGGCGGGCCCGCGGAGGGCGCGCCCCCCCCCCCCTTCGTGTCCCTGGGGGGCGGGGTGGGGGGTGGGGGGGCGGTCAGCAGAACCCTCTGCTCAGCGCAGACACCCAAGCTGGGCCCATGGGCTGGGATGCGGGGACCCCGTTACCGTCTCAAGTTCCGGAGCCCCCCAGGTTTCTCACAGCCACTCTGACGTGGACCCCAGCTCTGCCGGCCTCCCCCCGCGGCGAGGCGTGATGGAGAGGCACGCCCAGCCCCCCAGGAAAGACCCAGCTGTTCTCACCCCAAGGAAGCCTGCTCCCCACTCAGCTCCCGCCTGACGGTGACCACTGCCCCTTCCCCAGAGCCTGTCTTATCTCCTGGGAGGAGGGCCGTCAGGGCGGTGGGAACAGTGAGTGGGGCCACGCGCCGTGGGAAAGCGGGCCTGTGGGCCTCACGTTCCCCCCACAGAGACACCCTCACTCTCTCCAAACAGCAGTGTCAATCTTCCTAGGGCGTGGGACCGAGACCCCCTAGCCCCATTGTGGCAGTGTCCCTGCGGTCCTCGGGCCACACCATCTGGCCTAGCGTGAGGCCTGGACGCATCTTCCAGATGGGGCACTACGAACCCAGTACCCAACCAGCCAGCTGTGGGGTGGGGCGGGGGCTTGGGACAGGCACGGAGACCAGCCAGAGGGTCTTGGGACCCCCCCAGTGGCCTCAGTGTGGTCTCCCCAACCGCCCAGACCTGCTGACGAGGTCCTTGCTGAAGAGAAGGCTGTGACGTTGGAGAGGGGCAAGCTACCCCAGGCCAGGGGAGGACAGGTTCAGGCCAGGTTGGAACGGCCCGTCTCTCCACCCCAGGCCCCCGAGGGAGCCGGCCTGGGGCTGGCGGCCTGCAGGGGCACTGGGCCAGCGGCCTGGAGGCACTTCCCCAGGGCCTCTCCAAGTTCCCTGAGACATAAGGGTCCTTTTAGTCCCACTTTCTGGATAAAGAGACTGAGGTTCAGAGTCACCCAAGGTGCTAAGCTGAGGCTCATCCCAGGCCTGACACCAAAACCTGGCCCTGGAGTGGCCTCCCCAGAGGGGCTGCCATGGAGAGCCGGGACCGTGGACAGGAGCTCGGGGACCCCGGGCTGCCAGGACGGAGGTTTTATGGGGGAGCCCACACTTCTTCCTGGGACCCGCCACCTCCATAAACCCACACGTCTGGGGGTAAGGCCGACACATGCCAGAGGTCGTGCCCTGGGACTTGAGAGAAGCGTCAACCTCACCTCAGAAGTGCACCTGCTCCCAGTCTCCCAGCCTCCCGGCCTCCCTGCCTCCCAGTCTCCAGGCCTCTTGGCCTCCTGGTCTCCAGGCCTCCCTGCCTCCTGGTCTCCAAGTCTCCAGGCCTCCTGGCCTCC
>NW_026059882.1:0-30134 GCF_023721935.1 Panthera uncia | reverse complement strand
AGTCGGGGAGGCGGCGCGGCGGCCGCGAGCCGAGCCGGAGAAGCCCCGCCGGCCCCGGCCGCGAGCCGAGCCGGAGAAGCCCCGCCGGCCCCGAGGGCGCGCGCCGCGCCGAGCGGGCCCCCTCCGCGAGCCCGCACCGGGTGGGGGCCCGGGTGTGGGGCCCGCGAGGCCCGCGCCAAGTCCCCGTCGGGCCTCGGGGAGATGCGTCCCCTCGGGGCGCAGCCCGTCTCCAGTCGCCGGGAGCCCGAAGATCTATAACCGACCGAAACCATTTCTGGGAAAGTCCTACTTTCCAGGCTTTCGTGAAACAGTCATTACTTCTGGTCTAAATCCGGCGGGAGACGCGCATCCATTTCAGGGGAGAAAGAAACTTGTGAAAAGTAGACCGATTCTGGGAAACGTGGGTAATGGGGTTGGACCTGTGCCTGCCGTCCACCCGCCGGTCCCTTCCCCCCAGCACACCTGAGCCGGCCGTTCTTTAAGATCACGAAGCGCGGTGGGTGCGTGCTGTCGACTAAGTACTGCGGCACATTCGGCCGGGACCAAGAGGTGGATTTGAAAATGGATCCCACCCCTCAGGATCTTGAATAATTTTATTAAGGAAAACATGCCTCAAATAAAAGTGACCCACTGTTGGCTGGGGCCCTGTTATTCCGGCGGCGCGTGGCCCCTACCTGCCTTTCACTACCTACCCGCCTGGATTGAAATTATGTGTTCACTTACCTGTCTCCCCAGAGGCTGAAGATTCCCAGAGAGGGGGTAGCAAGCCTGGTTCTTTGCATCTGTCCCAACACTTCGGAGCACCCCATTATTAGTGCTTGAGTACATGTTTTTCTAAAGAAGTGCCTACTGGAGGTGATAGGAAAATGCTGCGAAGCACAGAGGCAAGAACGCTTAATTTCGGTTAAGGCGAGGGGTCAGAGAAGGCTTCCTGGAGGAGCAGACATTTGGGCTGCACTCTGAAGACCAGCCGTTGATGACAGGCCATTCCAGATTGAGACCACGTGAGTGAAAGAGAGAGTGCGCAGTGGATGCAAATGTGGCGGATGTGAGCAGGGGGGAGGCGGGGGCATAGAAAAAGAAGCCAGAGGAGCGCCTGGGTGGCTCAGTCGGGTGAGGTCCGACTTCTGATTTGGGCTCAGGTCACGATCCCAGGGTTGTGGGATGGAGTCCTGTGTTAGGCTCCACACTGAGCGTGAAGCCTACTTAAGATTCTCCTGCTCTCGCTCTCGCTCGCTCTCTCGGCCTCCCCGTCTGCCCCATTTTCCCCTCTTTCCTGCTCACTCTCTCTCTAAAATAAAAACAGAGAAAAAACAAACGGAAGCAAGAAGGCTGTGAATGCCTTGCCATAGTGGCAACAGCCAGGAAACTCACAAAAGATCTCATTTAACGATTCTAGAAGATGGACATGCAAATATAAAATATAAAAAAGAGGATGGATATATTTTTTGAAAAAGAAGAAAAGAAAGAGAAAAGTCAAAAGAAGAAAAAAAAGAACATTTTAGGGGTGAATTTCAGAAAAATTATATGAAACCAAAAAGAAATGCCTAGGAAAATCCCTCACTTGGGACTCTGAGAAACAAAACAATAGCATTTGGGGGGGAGGGGTCTGCATGGAAGAGGGAGAGAAGAAAGGTAACATTACATAGTCTCTTATTGATGAAGGCATGTATTGTTTAAAAAAAAGAAGATTAGATATCACTATTAAGAAGGAAATGGAACTCGAAATGAGAACAGCAATACATTGAAACAAGATAAATGTTCGTCATTAAGGAATTCTAACTAAATTGTGGCACAGTCAATAGACTATTATGCAGCCATTAAAAATGAAGTGTATTTGGGGCACCTGGGTGGGTCGGTGGGTTAAGTGTCGGACTTCGGCTCAGGTCATGATCTCAGGGTTAGTGAATTAGAGCCCCGTGTGGGGCTCTGTGCTGGCAGTTCAGAGCCTGGAGCCTGCTTGGGATTCTGTGTCTCCTCTCTCTGCCCCACCGCTGCTCACACCCTCTGTCTCTCTCTCTCTCTCTCAAAAATACAAACATTAAAATTTTTTTTTAAATGAAGTGTATTTATTGGAGAAATATTCACAATATATTGTTATGTAAAGCAACGTTACAAGTCAGAATGTCTGGAAGGACATAACTAAAACGTTAGCAATGGTTCTCTCTAAATGTTACGATTATTAGTCATTTTTCACTTTCTCCTTCAAACCTGTATTGTCTGAATTTTAACATTGAGCAGTTATTACCTTTTGATTAGAAAACAAACACACGGGGCACCTGGGTGGCTCTGTCCGTTAGGCGTCTGACTCTTGGTTTCGGCTCAGGACGCGATATCCTGGGTCGCGCCCTGCGCTCGGCTCCATGCAGAGCCTGCTTGGGATTCTCTCTCCCTTTCTGTCTGCCTCTCCCCTGCCATGTGCTCTCTCTCTCTCTCTCTCTCTCTCTCAAAATAAATAATCATTAAGAAAATTTTAATACGAGAAAAAGAAAAACACATGATTAAATAAAGTTTTAGTTTTTTTCAACTGTAGTTCTTATGAAACCGAAGTGATGTTTGTGACATTGGAAATCCCTGTCAAGTGGAAAGAAGACGAATATGGAGGCAGGTTGACCTGAGAACTGCACAGGATGCCATTTTTCTTACTCCCTGTGCCATTTGGCTCAAGATACTTCAAGACCTGTCTGGATGCAATAACTTTGCCTGTAAAATGAAGATAGTAATTGTGCCTGCCCAACAGGGTTGTTGTGAACACTGGCTATAATATCTGTAAAAGGCTTTGCACCGTGTGCGCCTGGCTCCCGAGAGGTGGTCTGTGAGCGGAAGCTTTCATGGAGGAGAAAGAGCACAGGCTTTAGAAAACACCTGTCTTAGCGGATTCCCCCCTCTGCTGCCGTGGTAGCCATTAGAGCCGCCTCTAAATATTCCCTCTCTACCCCTCAGACGGTGAGATTGTACTTCCTCACCTATTTGACGTTAGGCATGGCCACGTGACAGGCCCTTGCCAACACAACGAACAGAAGGAACATGTGTTACCAGTTAGCATTTTGCCATGTTCTCTTTATCCATCTGCGTGACAACCAGCCATTTCCAGGCAGTGGCTGCTCTCTCTGCCCAAACCCAGATTGAGGAGAAGCAGAAACCAGTGCTTCTCCAAAACATGTAGCCCGAGTGAGGAGTAAACCTTTGTTGTTGGAAGCAACTACGGCTTGGGGGCTGTTTGTCACAAAGCCCAATGTAACTCATGCTGACTGACACTTCCTCATTGTGTGACCTTGGCAAAGCTACTTAACCTCTCCAAGTTTCCACTTCCTCCCCGGTGAAATGTAGATGTTGGTATTCCCATTCCATAGGTGGGTGAAAAAAACAAATTAATGTCTAAAGTGCTCAGCCCTGTACCTGGCGCCTGGTGGGTACCTGTGAAACAATAGGGATTATTATGATCTCACCATAGGGGCTCTTCCCCATCTGTCAAATGGGAACGGGTGTCTAGACTGAGGGGATCTGCTGATGCTTGCCACCTGTCTTTCCACCATAGCAGCCATATAAAGATACTTACACATGAATAAGAGATGGTCAACGTAGGTAAGAAAAGTCACTCAAATATTATTGATCATCTCCTTTTCATCCTTGAAGAAAGGCCTCACGACTAGCAGAGTTAGCAGTCACATAGCCAGTAGGTCACATCTCTACCATAACAGCCAAGGTGGGGTGAGGGGGTTGGAACACAGGAAGGTCCTAGTGATCCTCAGAGTCACGGATAGTCATTCATGTGAGTGTGATTGAGAGAGTTGGCTAGAAGGACACTGACCACCAATTTCTTCTAGTACAAAACCATCTTCTGTCATCTCAGAGTCTTAACAAACACAGTGGTCTATAACATAAGAGAGAGAAAGAGTTGTGTTTCTGGGTTGTTCTGATGTTCTGTGTGCTTCACTGTGCAGACTGTGGAGTGAAGAGATCACGTGGCCATAAAAAAATCTGATTTTCAGGGTATAGAAAGGCTTTGTTTCTGTTGCTACATAATCAGGAAGTCTCACGGTTCTGACAGAAAATGAACAGTCCTCTGAGGATGTTTGGGCACGAGGCCAGACACCTCAAAGAATCCAGAAGGAGTGGGAAAAGTGGCTCTTCTCCCCAGTGGGGCTCGGCAGGGGGTATCACAGCACCTTCCCAATTTGAGAAGGGAGGCGAACCCGACAAAATTCTCAGGCGACACACAATGGAGCCTCTATTACCTGGATTTCAGTTACTCAAGGCTAATGTTAAATGAGGCACTCAGAAAACCTCTTCACGAGCTCTAAGAAAGAGTCGCACGCAACAATAAGAGTAATGAGCAATGAATAGTCATATCTTTACATTCTCGGGGTACTTTACAGTTAACCAAGAGTTTTCCCATACATTTAGTCCTTTCATCCTTACGGTGAAAGGATCAGCCAAGCTACAGAGAGATGTTGCTTCTACTGTGCCTCTACTTGACTGACTGAAAAGCATAGTCGTTCAAGACTAAGTATTCCGCCAATACGGAAGGCAGCAGCAGAAGTGGAGGATAGGCAGAAAGTTGGCTCTGGGACTTGACAGCCCATCTGAAATAAATATCATCAAGCAGTCGTCCCACAAGTTAACCATAATACAGGCAAGCGATTTCTATTTCCATCACAGCCAACAAAAAGCCACCTCTCTGTTTCCAAAACCACTCCACCGAGCCACTCATTAATGACCACATCCTCGGATGGCTTCCTACCTCCTGCTTCCGCACATGCCCTCCCATCTTCCGTGCTGATGCCCGACTAAGCATCACTTTCACGTCACTTGCTCACGTAAAAATCTCTGGTGCCTACGTACAAGTTCCTAGGCCCGTGGTGCAGGTCCCCTGTGGGCTCACTGGTCTACCACCTCCTAGTCAGACGTCCATTCCCAAGTTGTTTCCACCCTGGCTGGAAGGCCCCTCCTTCCCCTTGCCACAAATCAAAATTCTACATACAAGGCCAAGAGATGTCATAGCCTCCATGAAGATGTCACGACACCTCCAGCTGACAAAAGCTTTGCCACATCCCCGAATTACAGTAGGTTTTCTACCTTTTAGAACAATCATCTTCAAAGCAGATACACCTATTCCTCTAGGGATTACTAAGGCTTTCCAGAAGGGTACACTGTCAAGGATATTTGGAGGGAAAGCAACATGCAGATCTTCAAATTCAATACCTGCCTTTTACCGCACACCCCTTGCCCCCTTTTCCCGACAGCTCTCCCCTCACTTTACAAAAGAAAGGTGTCCCCCTCTCTCGTATTCCCAAGCCTACTGGAGTGCGTTGCTCTGGGGTTTAAAAAACCCTTCCGGGCGCCAAGTCAAGGAGAAACGGAAAATATTGGTGTAGGTGGTGGGGAGGTGAATGGCTGTGAGGACTGTATTAGTTTGCTAAGGCCGCAGTAACTAAGTACCATGAACAAATAGCTTCAAAAAAGAGGTTTTTTGCTTCACAGTTTTAGAGGCTAGAACTCCAAGGTCAAAGTAGGGACAGAGTTGGTTCCTTCTCAGAGCTAAGAGGAAAGGATCTGTTCCGGGCTCCTTGGCTGGTAGATGGCCGTCTCCTCCCTGTGTCTTCACATCCTCTTCTCTCTGTGCATGTCTGTCTGTGTGTCCAAATTTTCCCTTTTTATGAAGACGCCAGTCATAGTGGCCTAGAGCCCACCCTAATGACCTCATCTTAACTAATTATATCTGCAACATCTTCAAATAAGATCATATTTTGAGGCATTGGGAGGTGGGACTTTAACATAAATTTGGGAGGGACACAGCTGGACCCATCACAGACTGGGTATAACAAACCCTTTGCAAGCCAGGTGGTTTTCAATACCCTGCTTTCAACAAAATGGAAGGAGAAAATAGTGAAACTGTCAGCTGACAGATCAGTGAAACTAATATTTGATAATGGGTTACCCTGTGATTTGGGACAAGTAAGTCAGAAGGCATTCCAAACATTTAAGGATGTTTTTCTAAAAACAAAATTCTTTCAATTCCCATTCCCTTATTTATAAGAACAAGGGTTTTTCATCTCTAAAAAATGAAAACTAGACATAGAATGAATGCTAAACACAGTCATTCTAGCAATAAAGTAAGACATATCCATAACATCTATAATGTTTAAAAAAGGACGGTATCATCTATCTTATTAAGAAATGCAAACTTCCAATAAAACTTTACTTTCAATGTTAACATTTATCAAAATTTTCTACTCATTTAGGCTGTTTTGATCGATTGTGTAATACTAATAATTATAATGGTAACTCAATCCAGAAAATACTTACAGCCTATGGTCACCGGAATTTAAAAGTGTATAAATTTCAATTTTTATGCAAATGTTTGATAGATAACAATATGATGGAGACTCAGTGAAAGATGTACAATCATAAATATATTAGCATAAAATTCTGAAGGGGAAGTAAAATGTAAATAAAATTTCAAAGAGAAAACAGCACAATATGCAATTTTTGCTTGCTAAAGATGAGCTTGTTTGTGTATTTCTTAAATGGATGATGGCAAGTAAACTGTAATGAGATGGGGATTCCATGTGGATGCATTTAAAACAGTGATGTAACAGTGTCATTTAAAAATGTCAATATTTATGATATTCCAGAAATGATACTTTTTGCAACAATTTAAATTTAAAATAAAATTATGAATATCAATTAAAAAATTTTTAAGTGTTTATTTATTTTTGAGAGAGAGAGAGACAGAGTGCAAGCAAGGGAGGGGAAGAGAGAGAGGGGACACAGAATCTGAAGCAGACTCGAGGCTCTGAGCTGTCAGCACAGAGCCCGATGCGGGACTCGAACTCACCAACTGCGAGATCATGACCTAAGCCAAAGTCGGACACTTAACCAACTGAGCCACCAGGCACCCCATAAATATCAATTTTTAAATGTGCGAAGAGAAGTATAGTTTTCTAAACTATTTTAGGGTCTTTGAGCAAAGCCTTTAAAGATTGATTCCATATACAGTACCAAATTTTGAATTGCCTTGTAGGTGTCTGAGTGTCTTAGGGAATATGGTTTTTGATAGCTCGTTGTCAATGTAAGGAGACTAACTGAATTTAGGTCTTGACCTGGGGTTGTCATAATTTCTGCCCACAGATGGAATGGTGGAATCAGATACACGCGGCAATCTTCGATCCCTTTCTGAAAGACAGCATGGCGACATGAAAAGTGCGTGGTCTTAAACCACAATGAGATACCACATCACATCCATTAGGATGCCTATTATCAGGAAAAGAAGAAGGAAGGAAAAAGAGAAGAGGAGGAAGGGGGCAGGAGAAAAGAAAGAAAGTGTTGGTGAGGATGTGGAACCTTTGAGCACTGCTGGTGGGAATGAAAATTGGTGCAGACACTGGAAAACAGGATGGCGTTCCTCAAAAAATTAAAAATAGAATTACCGTGCGATCCAACAATTCCACTTCTGGGTATATGCGCAAAAGAACTGAGAGCAGGGATTCAAGCAGATGTTTGTGCACCAGTGTTCACAGCGTTATTCACAAGAGCCAAAGGGGAGAAGCAAGCCATACGCCCATCAACAGAAGAACAGACAAAACATGGTACATACACAAAATGGACTATTATTCAGCCTTTAAAAAGAAGGAAACTCTGACACCTGCTGCAACATGGATGAACCTCGAGGCCATTATGCTAAGTGAAATAAGTCAGGCACAAAAGGACACTATTGTATGATTCCACTTACATAAGGTACCCAGAGCTGTCAAATTCATAGAGACAGAAAGTAGAAGGATGGTTTCCAGGGGCTGGAGGGAGAGAGGGATGGGGAGTTTGTGTTTAATATCAATGTTATTGTTCTGTTATCGTTTAATGGGTACAGAGGTTCAGTTCTGCAAGATCAAAGAAGCTCTTAGAGATGGACGGTGGTGATGGCTGATCAACAGTGTGAATGTACTTGTGGCTGAGCTGTTCACTTAAAGATAGCGAAAATGATGAGTTGTGCGGTGTGCGTCTTTTACCAGTTTTTTTTTTAAGTACCTGGTCTTTGGACTCAGACCTAAGTTCAAATCCAACATCTGGTAGGTATGTGACCTTCAACAGGTTGCTCTCTCAGTCTCCGAGATGAAATAAGAATGCTTAAGTTGGGGGCGCCTGGGTGGTTCAGTCAGTTGGGCATCCAACTTCGGCTCAGGTCATGATCTCACGGTTCAAGGATTCGAGCCCCGCGTCGGGCTCTGTGCTGATGGCTCAGAGCCCGGGGCCCGCTTCGGATTCTGTGTCTCCCTCTCTCGCTGCCCCTCCCCTGCTCACTTCTCTCTCTCTGTCTCTCAAAAATAAATAAACATTAAAAAAAAAAAAAGAACGCTTAGCTTGGAGGGGTGCTGAGAGAATTAAAACATTAAAACATGAAGGGATCTATAGAGGGTGCTGGGGATGTGCCACCTAGGTACGCTTTTGGGGACTGCAGTGTCATGGCCCCAGTGGCTGGGGTGTTGGCGGCCAGTGGCCCAGAGCGGCAAACCTCTCAGGTGTCAGCACTGAAGGGGGCTGCCTTGCCTGGATTTGAAACCCCTGTCAGGAGACATCAATTGGTTGAGGCCAGCTTACAAGGTCCAGCCCTTTGCCGCAATCTGGGAAAACTCTGAAGGGTCATTCCAACCTTAGAGCCTCCGGTGGGTCAGCTGAGATCTTTGTGATCTCCCCTGTCCTGCTTCTCTCACATGCTCACAACCAGGAGAGACCTGCTTCTGTGGGCGGATCTGCAGCTCAGAGTCCCTTCCCAGAGAACTCTCTCCAGCTCCTGATTTCCAGAGAGCGTCCCATTGTCCTCAGAATGAAATCTGAAAAGCTGATCTTTTCCCTTCAAGGCCCTACATGGTTCACACCGGCCTGTCTCTCTTGCTGTTCTCTCTGCCTGGGGGCACGCCTCCTCTGGTAGTTGCGTACCTTGTGGGTCCCCTCTCCATCCTTCTGGAGAGGCCTGCCCTAAAATGTCCCCTACAGGGGCCCCTGGCCGGCTCAGTGGTAGGCACGTGATTCTTGAGCTTGGGCTTACAAGTTTGCAACCTACATTCAGTCTAGAGACTATCTAGAAATACAATTTTAAAGAGGAGCCTGGGTGGTTCAGTTGGTTAAGCGTCTGACTGCGGCTCGGGTCATGATCTCACGGGTCGTGAGTTCCAGCCCTGCGTCGGGCTCTCTGCTGTCAGCGCAGAGCCTGCTTGAGATCCTCTGTCTCCTCTCTCTCTCTCTGCCCCTCCCCCACTCACGCTCTCTTGCTCTCTCCCTCTCTCTCTCAAAAATAAATAAACCTTTTTTTTTTAATATTAAAAAATAAAATACCCCCCCCACACACACCAGAATCCTGCTTTGTGTCTTTACCCTGCTCTACTGTTCCTCATAACACTTACCATCACCCGAAATGATACTATATACTCACTTGCTTGTAACCACAAGAATGTGGTTCCCCAAAGGCAGAGACTTCCTCTTCCCGGTGACCTGTGGTATTCCCAGCAACTAGAAAGCCTGACACATAAGGCACTCAAGAAACATTTGTGGAAAGAAGCCATGAATTAGAGATAATGTACCCTGAGCATGTAACTCAATGCACGGCACAAGTCAGGGGCTCAACAGACGGTAGCTATTATTTTTTTTATCATGTTTCATACCTGTCCAATTCAGATGGCGAACGTCATACGCCTCTTTATAGTGCGAGGCTCCAAATCCCTCAAGAAAGAAATACTTTCCAACTGGACTTGATTCGTTCTAAAGCCAGTGGTGAGGGAGAACTGAGAGGATTTTCGTCCAAGCTGGCCAGCTGGCTCTGCTTCATTTGAATGGCCAAGATTCTATCGCATCACGATAGGTCTCTATTAAAATTAATTATGATCAGACTCCATCCAACGCTTCCCCGGGAGGGGAAGACAGAGGCTTCCGGCAAAAAGTCGTCCCGGCCACTCTGAGAGACAGAGGGCTTCTCGGAGGCCCTACGTGACATTTCTTCACTGTAATCACCAAATACGGCTAATATTATTCAATAATCTTCTAGAAACTATAAAAAGGGAGGTAATAGATGTGAACTCTGCCCCCAAATCATTTAAAATCCAAACTTGTCAGAGCAGAAGAGAGAAGAGAGTTCCCATTATTTTTCTCCTGTTCCCTCCACCCCCAGCAAATTCCCCTTTCTCCTGAGCTCTGTTCCCTCCAGGTCTGACAGGAGCGTACAGCCTGGCATTCCTATCTGTTTGACATCCCACGTTCTTGGCTGCAAAGTGACAGTGCATTTTATGAATTATATGGCACACAGTATTTCCTGCTTTGCCATATTCAGGGAGAGGCGAATACAAATGTGCGATTTAAATGCTGTTCCCTACTCTACAGTCACCATGAAACCAGCCTTTAGAATGCGGTGTGGAACTTGCTGATAATCCTTAGCTCTCCTCCTCTTTTTGCAGATTCAACAAAACCTAAGAGAGGGAAGCCCTGTCCTCACCACGAGGAGCACACACTAAGGAAGGGGCAGGTGGCAACAGCCAGGAGGCAGGTACCGTGCTTGGGAAATTCACCTGCATTTTGTAATTTCATCCACACCACAGCACTTTGAGGTAGGTATTATTAATGTCAATTTACAGATGAGGTAAGAGGTTAGAAAGATTAAGTAATAGGGGCGCCTGGGTGGCTCGGTCGGTTGGGCGGCCGACTTCGGCTCAGGTCATGATCTCGCTGTCCGTGAGTTCGAGCCCCGCGTCGGGCTCTGTGCTGACCGCGCAGAGCCTGGAGCCTGTTTCGGATTCTGTGTCTCCCTCTCTCTCTGCCCCTCCCCCGTTCATGCTGTGTCTCTCTCTGTCTCAAAAATAAATAAACGTTAAAAAAAAAAAATTTAAAAAAAAAAAAAAAAAAAGAAAGATTAAGTAATATATGTTGGGTCACCCAGGTGGCAAGTAATAAATTGAGATCTGAATTAAGCTTTCTCTGATCCCAAAGACCCTTCTAAGACTTTGCTATGTTGCCATGCACTCCTAGGCTGATTCCTTACTTCATTGGGCCCAAACGTGGGTTTCCTCCTTTAGAGTGCCCACTCCAGAGGTGCCTGGGTGGCTCAGTCGGTTAAGCGTTGGACTCTTGGTTTTGGCTCAGGTCATGATCTCACAGTTCATGGGTTCAAGCCCTGCATCAGCACAGAGCCTGCTTGGGATCCTCTCTCTCCTTCTCTCTGCCCCACCCCTCCTCTCTCTCCCTGTCTCTCTCTCAAAATAAATAAATGAATAAACTATAAAAAAAAAAAAAACTCCCACTCTACACTGGATCCTATTTGAAAAACCAACAAACCCATAAAAAAAAAAAAAGGTTGCACTACCAGATTAAAAATATTGGAAAGCCACGATAATTAAAACAGAATGGCAAGCAGTGTAACAGTAAAGTTCAGAAATAAACTCAGGTATATGATAAAGGGAGCATTTCAAATCATTTCAAAAGGAAGAAAAAATGAATTATTCTAAAATGGTCCTGGGAAATTGGTTAGTAAAACAATCATTAGGTGCCCAAAAAGCATCAGTAATAACCAATGTACCTGGTACAATTAGATGAGATGACGTGTGCCGCCCAGCCCTCTCAGGGACTGCTGAGAAAAGAGATTCAGAATACCTTTTTGAGTTCTGGGCTTTTTAAATCTCTGGTCTATATAGCACTCTGTTCTTAGTTCCTGACACAATCTCCAACGATACTTTGAATTTACAAAGTGTTTTCACTACCCTGTTAGTACAGAACAGGTGTTATTATTCCCACTGTCTATATAAGGACGCTGAGGCTCAGAGAGGCCAAGTTCACAGCGGGCACGGTGTGTAAAACTTCAGCACCTGGCTTCCTGAGTCCCGTGTCGCGGGCGGCCTATCCCCCTCCATACAAGTCTCTCCCCACCCTGCCCTCATTTTCACACGCACACGATTTAAACAGTGGAAAACAAATACCCCACATCAACGTTCACATAAGAACTATGTTAATTTCTCAGTATTCCTGTTCAGTCTTTGTCCAGAGCACACATATTTTTACCTAATTGCAATCCTAGTTTAATTATAATTTAGTGGCCCCTCTTTCCCCTTAACGTCGTACCCGAAGTCCCCAGTGCTGTTTACGGGTTTGTAGCAAATGACTGATGTTCACCTTCGCTCTTACATGCTCCTCTCCTTTAAAGTCGTCCACGTAAATCTCCATCTCTAATCCAATTGCTCTTAAATGAATTTCTTTCACATGAGCGAGTGTGGGCCATTGTGTTCCTCTTTTCAGGCATCCATTTGTCTCCTTTCCCTCAATGAGGACTCCTGTTTCTTTTCCCAAGCTATGGGTAACTTCACATAGTGTGCTTGGAAGCCTCTGCTTTCAGAATCTCTCTCCTGTGGGTGTACATCCCAGAGCTCTTGCCCGGGTGGGGCGGGGGGGGGGGGGGAGCGGCAGAAGGGGGCATCTGTTGCCTGCTGGGAGTTTATGACCGCTGCATTCCTGTTAAGGATTCACTCCCCACTCCTTTTTTAACCTGTGGCTTCTCAATTTAGCTCGCTTAGGACAGTCGTCACTAAAAGTATGATTCACCCCCATGGTTTCCTCCCTGGCCAGGGAGAAATTTCAAACTGAACATTTTCATCACCGTTATGTGTACAGTATGATTCATGGAGAACAGACTCTGCTTAGAGTATTAAATAAGTCATTGTTTTCAATCATCTCCACCGTGTGTTAAAAAAGAGAGACAGTTTGCATATGTAATGTTCTATTTCCCTCCATTTCAGCAGATAAAAATGGCCTCATGGAAACATACCCTGACTTGACTGGTCTCTGTTTGGAAACAAGCAGATATAGGCAGGACATGGAAATACAAGGAGAGACATGGAAAAGATACATTTTTGGTCAGTGTCTGTCCTAAGTGCTCCATAAGGTCAAGTTCAATCTACTTAAAATAAAAGTGTTACGAGACCTTAAGAAGGCAGTGCCCTTGTTGGGATGAGTACCGAGTGTTGTATGTAAGCCAATTTGACAACAAATTATATTAAAAAGAAGAAGAAGAAGAAGAAGAAGAAGAAGAAGAAGAAGAAGAAGAAGAAGAAGGCAGCGCCCAAGAAGGTTGTCCATAAACACCTACCGGGGGCACCTGGGGGGCTCTGTTGATTAAGCATCTGATTCTCGGTTTCAGCTCAGGTTTGATCTCACAGTTCATGAGTTTGAGCCCCAAGTTGGGATCCATGCTGACAGTGCAAAGCCTGCTTGGGATTCTCTCTCTCCCTCTCTCTCTGCCCCACCCCTGGTTGTGCTCTCAGTCTGTCTGTCTGTCTGTCTCTCTCTCTCTCTCTCTCTCCCCCTCTCTCTCTCTTAAAATAAACAAACTTTTTTAAAAAATTTAAAAATAAAAAAGTAAATAAACACCTTCTGAATGTCTACACACAACTCTATTGGCTCTCGGAAGGAAGTTCACTGTCCCCGCTCTCAAGAAATTGATTCTCTACACTGAGTTGTCTGGCTGACAAACACACTGGGAAACTGCCAAAAGAGGGTGATATAATAAGAGGGCTGTAAAGTTTTTGCAAAAGGCTGGTTTTGATCAGGCTTCTAACCGTGAAGTGCTTTTACTTAATTAAAATGCAGATAATAAAGCTACAGAATAATAGTAACGGCAATAATAATAACAGAGAGATGCTATTATAATTCAGTTTTGCTTTCAGAAAATGTTTTGCTTGCAAAAGATTTGTGCAAGAGGAAGAATAAGAATGAGTTTGTTTCTAAGAACAAATGCAACTATTTTCTCTGCTGGCCATTAAGGAAACTTTCCTGGGGAAGGAAAAGTCCTAATTCCATTTTGGGAGGAAATTAGGGGAATTTATGATTTAGTACGTCCCAGATTGATTGTAACTTTTCATGACTGGGCTAAGATGGGCTCGGAATGGCCAAACACGTTTGGATGTTATGTTTCAGTGAGGCCCGGACATTTCCAACAGTTGATAGTTACGGTAGCTGTGATTCAGTTGGGGGAACAGCAGCCTCGACCTGAGAAAAATGTAGTGCTATAGTAACAAGTCAAATTGCTGGCATTGTCAGTAGCTGTGATTTCACTTTATTGATTGTCTCCTGTGAAACATGAGGCTCTTTACTTGAATCATTTGTATAGGTGTCATATTGGGTTAATTGCAAAGCAATTGGATTTAATAATAATATAACGGTGTATCCATGTACATCGATTGCTAGAATTGTGAGATGTGAACTGCACTTGATCGTGAGGTTGTGCTTCCAGTGCTATGATGAGCAAGTCCCAGGCTAATCGTGTAAATGTAAGCTGCCCAGGGTGAGCTGTAACATATATGCCAGTTGAGCTTGTAATTGCAAATACTTTACAGGGCTGGAACATGATTGGATGCCCTTGAACTTGAATTGTTTTAAAAAGCACAGCTTTATGTTGAGTTAACAGCGAGCCGTTAAGATCAGTACCAATGTAAACACAGAGAATGAAGGCTTTCTGTTGGCCACGCTTTCCTGCAGATTTTCATAGTTGCTGAAATTATTTTGCTCTTAGCTAAGCTGTTTTGTCTTTGTTGGTCCTTTCAGTAAGGAATGCAAGAAAGATGGTTCTCAAAGTGAACAGAAACTCCCAAAAAAAGCAAGGACACATACAAAATAAAGCAACAACCAAGTCCATTATTTCACAACAACTAAGGAAACAACACAGTCATATATTTGCATAATTATTTTCACATTTAAAACTCGTGGATATTTTTCAGTTCTCCAGTTGAAGAATGTTCCTTTCCAAGAGGGAGGAAGCAGGGGAAAAAATAGACTTTCTGGGAAATTTTCACATCCATATGATGAAGAAAAACTAAAGAAAAAATTCAAGTCAAATCTGAGTGGGAAAATTTCAGAGGTGTCAGAGAAAGAAGAAAAAGGAGGATGAGGAGGTGTTATCAAATGAGAAGGTTAACTCAGTACATATAGTCTGGTATGCTATAGACACTCAATAAACGTCTCTGAATCAATAACTCGATTAACCAAGCTTAAAAAAAGTTGTGAAGTTGGTAATGCATCAAAACGTATTGCCCGGATTGCAGTCTTTCATGCAGCTAAAAAGGAATAACAAACGTTCTTTATTAGGCCTTTATGGGGCGATTCTTTATTAGGCTACGTCAATTTACCTTAACATGTCTTCATGTTAGATTTACGTTGTCCACCATTTTCTCCAGCGTCATTGCTATAACATCTTCTTAATATCATTTGACTCCCTGGTCAAATTGGAGAGGTCACTGGGAGAATCACTGACTTCTAGAATTCAACCAGACCCCGCAAGTAAAATCATCCACCTACCCGCAAATTCTTCCCGTTTCCCGACCATCTGGAGAAGCTGACTGTCTCGCCAATTCGAAGACAACTTTGGAGGGTACTAAATCCAAAACAAAACTAGATACATTGAATGAGCGTAGTTATCTATTAACATATTAGCTATGTTTATTAGTCCCCTACAGGGTGATCTCTTCATGAGCACAGAGCCATGCTACAAGCTGGTTTTTAACTGTCTTCCAGAAACGTCCGAATGAACGCGCTAAAGACTGAGCTGCAGGTGCTGTCTACACACTAATGAGTTCCATGACCACGTGCTCCGAGTAATGCGTCTATGACCACGTGCTCCGAGCTGCTCTGGGGCGCAGATGACAGCTGAATCAACTGAAAGGAACTGCGGTAAAAGGGGACAAGAAAGGAAGCTACCTTTATTTTGCACGGATCTTTATTCTAATTGAGTGTGGATGTAGTGATAATCTTGCAGACTTAGAAGGAATGCAGGAACCTAGGAAATTGTAAATGGGAGGCCCAAGTGAGATGAGACACTACCAAGGGGAAAACTTTATTCATTTATTTATTTTGTTTAACGTTTATTTTTATTTTTGAGAGACAGCACGAGCCGAGGAGGTCCAGAGAGACAAGGGGACAGAGGATCTGGCGGGCTCCAGGCTGACAGCAGAGACCCTGATGCGGGGCTCAAATTCATGAACTGTGAGAGCGTGACCTGAGCCGAAGTCGGAGGCTCAACCGACCGAGCCACCCAGGCGCCCCAAAAACTTCATATTTCTGACAAAAGGTGAGTGCACGGCATTTCCCAATGTGATGAGGTAACAGGAAGCAGAACCTCCACTGTGCCTACAGTCCTGTCTCCTGGGCCTTTTGATTTCACCACATAGATGCCAGACACTGGATTTTCTTAATTACGACAAGACTCCTATTAAGTAAAAAGAAAAGAGGCTTGAGTAAGAATCAGCCAAAGAAGGAAAACAACATGAAAACAATGAATCTTGGGGCTCCTGAGTGGCTCAGTCAGTTGAGAATCCGACTTCAGCTCAGGTCATGATCTCGCGGTTTGTGAGTTCGAGCCCCACGTTGGGCTCTGTGCTGACGGCTCAGAGCCTGAGCCTGCTTTGGATTCTGTGTCTCCTTCTCTCTCTGCTCCTCCCCCACTACACCTCTGTCTCTCTCTCTCTCTCTCTCTCTCTGTCAAAAATAAACATTTAAAAAAATTTTTTGACTAAACAATGAATCTTGCCTGACTATTCAATTTTTTATGGAGTTGCTCATGAAGACTCCTGTTGTATAAAAAGTACAGCAATTTTTTTAAAAATTTTGTTTAATATTTACTTATTTTTGAGAGAGAGAGAGAGAGGCAGACCATGGGCAGGGGAGGGGCAGAGAGAGAGAGAGAGAGAGACTCGGAATCCGAAGCAGGCTCCAGGCCCTGAGGTGTCAGCACAGAGCCTGACGTGGGGATCAAACCCACGAACCGTGAGATCATGACCTGAGCCGAATTCAGACGCTTAAATGACGGAGCCACCCAGGCACCCCAAAAGTATAGCAATTTTTAACTGTTAGGATGACCCTTGGACCCAAGACCCAAGAAAAGTAAAACCCATGAAGTGCTTTTCTTATCCTAGGAGATTCTTCCTCTGAATGAACTAACGTTAGTTACATTTTACGTATTCTATGGGCACTTTTTTCTTTGTTCATAAGCGTTTTATTCATAGCCTGGAAAACGCAAAAATTAAAAATCCTATTTGCTTTTGGCTCTATCTACTCTGAGTCCTGTCCTCCCTTTTCTACCTTATTTCTAAGGCCTCTCCATTATAACAGCAAAGAAAACCCAGAAGCCTACGGTGTCTGAGCAAAATCTCACAAAATGCTCCACCCTCCAACACCTGTGCCCTGTGCCCCACGGGCAAATACCCACTAAAAAATGGGGCTGGGAAGGGAGACCAGAGAGGGGGGAGGAGAAGGAGGGGGAGGACAACTGGGTTGAAAAATGTAACCTGGTAGCATACTGTGGGAAACCTGTGCTCACGATCTATTTCTCTTCAGCTTGAGTTTCTACCTTATGAAAGATTTGCAATCTTTATCCTGTCACAGAACAAATGGAACCATGACTATTGTTTCACAATCTATGAGGCCAATTGCACGGACTGATTGCATGTTTCTTCTTCTATCACATTTCCAACAGTTGCAAATATTTCTCCCGCTGGGAAGTCAGGATGTCACCTTGGTTTACTATGGGAGGCGGGCATTCGAACTGGAAAGACGGCCAGTGATTGGCTCTTGGGGGCCGAGCACACTTGGGGATCCACCCACCCCCATCCTGTGCTCCGATTACGCCCTGATCACTGGACTCATTGCTTCACCAACACCTATTTCGTTTCCAGGCACTTGTTCATGTCCACACCGACCATATTACAGTCCCCAAAGCAGGGCCCCTGCTCTAGCGTTTATGGCCATACTTGCCGGACTATCATTATATTTGAAATCAAACTGTCTCAGAAGATGGAGAATACGAGGTGGTCGTATTCACTGTATTTTTTCCTGTCCGTTCATCTATTACAATCTATCCCATTTTTTTAGGAACTTCTCTAAATGCTCCCCCTTCAAGAAAACTTAACTATTTCACTGTATGACTCTCTTTCTGAACTAATAGTTTGAAAAATGTTGTCTTATATTAATTATGTTGATTTACATCTATTGAACGTATTATTACAATGTTATATTATAATCTCATCCATGCTATTGTTTTTTTACCATGTGAAATAAACCTGTTACTTTCATAAAAATGTAGGGGTGCCTGGGTGGCTCAGTCAGTTAAGTGTCTGGCTTCATCTCAGGTCATGATCTCATGGTTCATGAGTTCGAGCCCTGCATCAGGCTCTGAGCTGTCAGCCTGCTTCAGATACCATGTCTCCCTCTCTCTCTCTGCCCCTCTCCCACTGATGCTCTGTCTTTCTCTCTCTCTCAAAAATAAATAAATGTTAATTTTTTTTTTTTAAAATGCAGAAGAGGGAGTTTTTTCTTGTCAAGTATACTACGTGTATGACACGTATATATTGGAGTTTATTCACTACATATATATGTTGGGAGTTTTTAGCTTCCTAAGGCTGTTTGTGTTTAAAAACTACTTTGCCTGCACCCTCGGCCCTCTAAAAGAGACACATATATAATCGATTTATTTAAGCAATTATAGATGAAGGCACACACTGGGGATCATCTAACCAAAGATCCTTCGTGACAAGCCTTAAAACTCTCATGCCAAGATAGGAACAGCAGTAGGGAACCTATTCCTATGGGCTGTGCCAGTCTAGAGACACAATGATATCACCTCATACTTATGCCTTGTATTTTCTTGTTTCCTTATTTACTGTCTCTGAGTTTTTAAATAAAATGTTAGAACTATTGGAGTCTGAAGGGCTCAGATATCTGCCTCTCTCCCACTACCAATACTACTTAGAATGTCTACTGACATTTTCTATACCTGGTCATCCGCTCTTTGCTTGAACAAATGCAGTGGACATAACATTTCTAATATTGACGTTCACATTATCAGGAAGCTCATTCTTATAGTGACCTGAAATTTGATTCATTACCTCTAACTTCTAAACTTTGGTCCTAGATACGTTCTCTGAAGGAATAAAGATCAGTCTACCCACTTTTCCCAGGAAGCCCTCTTTTTGCGTGCAACGTTTCAGCTTGTTCCGCGTGAGTGTTCTCTTCTCCAAATCAAGTCTACTCCATTCTTCCCGTGGTCCTTCTAGGCATTTCAGCTTCCTTCTTCTTCATTCACTGATTCGCTTTTACTGAAGATCTACTAAGTTTAAAGTGTTGTGCTGCCTACGGTCTGTATAATGATGGGCAAAATCGGACATTGTTCTGGTTCTCCTGGAACTCAGAGTCAAGGCAGAGAAGACAGACATTCATCATCCAGTCACACTAATGGATTGATGATTAAAAGCTCAGCTAAGTGCTCTGAAAGGAAAGAGTGGCATTCTGTACAAGCAGATGACGGCAGAACCTGATCTGGTCAGGGATCCAGGGAAGGTTTCTCCAAGAAAGTGGTGATTGAGCTGACGCTTCAACAAACAGTGGAATAAAGGGTGAAGAGAAGGACAGACAAAAGAAGAGACAGAGGGATCGGCATGTTCGGGGATCCCGAAAGAGAGAGTACATGGTCAAAGAAGGAAAGAATAGTATCGTAGAGTACAGAGAATGAGGGATAAAGAGGTAACTGTTAAAACTGGGGAGTCCAGGACAGAGAGCATCACCAGGAGTCTTGCAGGCCTGGTAAAGGTTTGGGATTTCATCCTCAAAACAATAGGAAGCCACTGAAGGGTGTGGTGAATTGTGGCAAGTGCCCGGTCACCAAATATTCTGGCTTTACTTCCTCCAGTGTTCCGTCCTGTGGGAAGACCGTGCATCCCTCCCTACTGAACTCAGGGGAGACTTTGTGTCCTGCTTTGGCCAATGAAATGCGGGCAGAAGTGGTGTGTGTCCCTTCTAGGCAGAAGCTTTAAGAGCCAGCATGTGGATCACACTTTCTCTTCAGTCATGTCATTGCTACCATGACCAGCAATGTTCCATACAGAGGCTGCTCCATCAGTGTGAATTCCAAAGTGAAATTTTCGTGGAGCAAAGCCACAGACGTGCTGTGAATGAGCAGTAACCTGCTGTTGGTGAAAGCTAATGAGATTCCTGGGGCTGTTTGTTACGACAGTATGCCCTAACTCATTCTGACAGATACAAAGGATTTTACAGGGCATGACCAAATTTGTGTTTTGAAAAGATGAGTAACTACTGTTAAGAAACCAGACTGGAAGGAAACCAAAGTAGATTCTGGAAAACAAGTTAAGTCATTATTACATTGATCCAAGTAAAGGATGATAATAAAGTGGACATTGGTGAACACAGAAATACAAAGATGTAGGTATAGCCAAAGTTATTTAGGAGATAAAATTTTCAGAGCTTAGTGATAGGTTTGGATCCTTGGTGGGAGAGGGGCACGGAGAAACAGAGGTATCAGAGATGATGTCTCAATTTCTGGCTAGGTTTCAGATCGACACGGATGGCTCATAAAGAAATGGGTAAAAGAAGAGGAGAACAATACTTAAAAGATCATGAGGTTAGTTTAGAACACACTGAACCCGAGGCGCCTGAGTGGCTCAGTGGGTTAAGCGTCCAACTCCGGCTCAGGTCACGATCTCGCAGTTTGTGAGTTCGAGCCCCGCATCGGGCTCCGTGCTGACAGCTCGGAGCCAGGAGCCTGCTTCAGATTCTATGTCTCCCTCTCTCTCTGCCCCTCCCCTGCTGGCACTCTGTCTCTCACATTGTCTCAGAAATAAAGACATTAAAACACACACACACACACACACACACACACACACACACTGAACCTGAAGTACCTTTGAGGCAGACAAGTGTTCAGTGGGCTACTGGCCACAGGTCTAGAACCCAAAGGTCAGGTTAAAGAGACAAACTTAGGAATCACTGTATATGGATGGTAACCATGAGCAGCAGTGAGTTTGCTAGGTACAGAGTAAATAGTAAAAAAGATTTAGATAGATAGATAGATAGATGATAGATAGATAAACTGATTTTAGGATTCAATGTTTGACTTTTTTTTTAAGTTTATTTATTTATTTTGAGAGAGACAGAAAGTAGGGAAAGGGCAGAGATAGAGGGAGATAGAGAATCCCAAGCAGGCTCTGCACTGTCAGCACAGAGCCTGAATCGGAGCTCGATCCCACAAACTACGAGATCATGACCTGAGCCAAAATCAAGACTCGGACGCTTAACCAACTGAACCACCCAGATGTCCCTAACTTCATTTTATTATCATTATTATTTTAAGTAGCCTCCACACCCAGCATGGAGCCCAATGTGGGTTGAATTCATGACATTGAGATCAAGAGTCAGATGCTTAACTGACTGAGTCGCCCAGGTACCCCTAAGATTAAATGGTTAGAAGCTCCAAAATTTAACATCTGGGGACAAACTTACCCTTATCAAGAAGAATTGGCCAGAGAGGAGGAAGGAGAATCAGGAGAATATGATGTCTCCAAAGCCATAAGAAAAGACTTTTTCGAAAAAGATGAAGTGATTAAGTGTCCAGGCTGCTCAGAACTCAAGAAAACCACCATTGGATTGGGACTCCTGGGTGGCTCGCTGGGTTAAGCCACTGACTTCAGCTCAGGTCATGATCTCATAGTTTATGGGTTCGAGCCCCACGTCAGGCTCTGTGCTGACAGCTCAGAGCCTGGAGCCTGCTTTGGGTTCTGTGTCTCCCTCTCTCCCTCTGTCCCTCCCCTGCTCACACTATCTCTATCTCTCTCTCAAAAATAAATAAACATCAAAACAAATTAAAAAGAAAAGAAAAAGAAAAGAAAAGAGAAAAGAAAAGAAAAGAAAATCACCATTGGGTTTAGCAACATAAAGGTCACCAGAGGCCTTTGCCAAAGCTAGTTATTACCAGAACGATGAGGCAGAAGTCTGGCTGGTGTGGGGCCACACACAGCTCTCCGTGTCCCTGCTGGCTATAGCACAAGGACAAGAGTGAAGCAAAGTCTGGGTGCTGCCGGAAGACACGTGCACAAGAGGATCAAGCTCTTATTTGCGAGTCCTTCTGCCAGGAGCGCACCGACAGTCACGAACACGCTCCCTGTGTACACACGGTAACACGTCCTGCCCACTTCCTCCACCCTCTGCAGAAGTTACGCAAAAAATTATAGCTCTGAACCATAATAAAACCATTATTTAACATCACTTTGTGGGTATTTAGGAAAACAGAATTAACTACAGATGCCTCAATATTCAGTAATAAAACTAAACAGACTCTCAAAAAGTTTAGGCACATTAATTTAATCTAATTAAGAGAAAGTACCAAAAACCACAGTCAAAACGCACGTGCGCGCGCACACAAACACACACACACACACACACCTTTCTATTGATAGTGTATATATCTATATTTATGTGTATTCTTACTTTTAAATTAGAGTGGGTTTTGGGGGGTTAGGGGAAGGTAGGAATGAAGAAAATTCTCCCTTATTTTTCTTCATTTCTGGTTCCGACTGCTCTTACAAATACTTTGACTATGTATCTCTAGCTTATTCACTTATAAAATAATCTGATTCTTCTGCCTTTTCACAAAATTCTTTGTTGTACGAATCCCTCTTTTGAATTGTTCCAGACCTGGCCTTTTCTTACCCACCCACTTCTTTGCCCCTCTCCAATCTATTTTGCACGAGCACCTGCCTGACAGAATCCTATTTCTAAAATCCTAGTTTAATTATTTCTTTGCCCTTTCAAGAACTTACAATGGCTCCCTATTTCCCATCACATGAAATGCAGAGTTGTCTACTTAGAACACAAGACTCGCCACAATCTCTCCCTATTTGACTCATTCCAGTGTTCTAACTACTGCCCGAAGTACGACTCCTGCTCGCCTTCAGGCCATGTCAGAACTGGCTCCCACACTCCTATTTGCCCTTCCTCTATGCTTTGGTACCCACTTCTCTGATACGCCCTCTGCTACTCTCTTCACATAACCAAATCTCACCCATCTTTCAAGGCCCTGTAGGAAAAATCTACATGCAGAAATTACTTACCTTCTATAAGAAATTTGCCAATAAAAAAACTAATTCTCTGGGGTGCTTGGGAGGTTTAATCAGTTGAGCATCGGACTCTTGGTTTTGGCTCAGGTCATGATCCCAGGGTCATGGGATGGAGCCGTGTCAAGCTCCACACTGAGAATGGAACCTGCTTGAGATGCTCTCTCTCTCTCTCTCTCTCTGCCCCCATCCCCTGCTCGAGTGCACTCTTTCTCTTAAAAAAAAAAAATACTAATTCTCTGGAGATTTTACTATACCACTCTCTTTTTTTTTTAACGAAAAAAAAATTTTTTTAAGTTTATTTATTTTGGGAGAGACAGAGACAGCACAAGTGGGGGAGGGGCAGAGGGAGAGGGAGACAGAGGATCCCAAGCAGGCTCTGCACCATCAGCGCAGAGGGGCCTGACGAGGGGACTGGAACGGAGGGAACCACGAGATCGTGACCTGAGCTGAAACCAAGAGTCTGACGCTTAACCGACTGAGCCACCCAGGTACTCCTATGCCACACTCTTTACACGAATCATCTCCTCGAATGCTCAGCGTAACCCCCGGAGGTAGGCAATAGCTTGAATGTGATCCAAGGAAGGATTAAGTCCGCCTATGGAAAGAACCCAGCACAGTGCCTACCCATAATAAGGATTCGATAAACGCCGACGGTCATTATGCCAGCTACAGAGATGTTGTAACCCTCCCAGGTCACATGGCAGCAAGTGGAAAGAGCGAAAATTCAGACTCCTGCTTCGGAGCCCACCCTCTTACCTCGCGAAGAGCCCAATGCTCTGTCACGTCGCCAAGCTTCTCAACTATGACAGTCAACTATGATTTCTGCTATCTGACTTCCTTAGCAGCTGGAGTGTCTGTACTCCTCTGGTTTATACTTGATGGCTATCTTAGTCAGACTCACTTTTTCTTCAGTGTCTGTCTCATCTCAAGCTGCCCAAGAGTGAAGACTACGGGTGTGCTGATAAATGTTTAACAACCGGCTCTCAAGGAGGAGAGGGAGCTGGTTCATAGTGTCCATCCACAGTGTTTGCTGCCTTCAGAGGTATAAACACTCCTACGATGATCTCTTTCGAGATACCAAAGCAAAGTCAACCAACCCGTAAAATTCCTAAAATTTTAACAATCGGTCTTGCGAGTCGGTGCAAGCTGGCTACAGTACAGGCCTGGTACGAAGAACTAGATGTTACGCTGGATTCTCTTGTCTTTGCTAGTGCCAAGCTTATTACCGAGCAAATAGGATACATGACCACATATCGGGAACTTCTGGTTCAAGGTTGCAAGTTACACGTAAACATTTACTTAGCCTACTTCCCCAAATCCCATTGAAATGATGATACACAAAAACTAATGCTCCCATAATAATGCTTAAACAAGAAAGGGTGCCAACAGCCAATTAGAAAACTTTACAAATTCATTAAAGACAAGAAAGCAGATGGGCCCCCATTGATGGATAAGCCAAAGGAAACCACAGATTGAAACCAGCACCAGTGACGGCCGCCGTGGCAATGGCAGCCATTCCTCCC
This sequence comes from Panthera uncia, assembly GCF_023721935.1. Taxonomy (NCBI): domain Eukaryota; kingdom Metazoa; phylum Chordata; class Mammalia; order Carnivora; family Felidae; genus Panthera; species Panthera uncia. Next base: position 5,686 of record NW_026059882.1, on the reverse strand, counting down.
AGGGAGACCCTCAGCAGGTATGGAGAGCTTACACGGACAGTGGAGCGAATAATCAGGGTAATTAATTAAAGGCTAAAAATTAGCTGGGCCAGTTTGTGCCCTCCCTGTCCTATGTGTTTTGAGCATTGTGTCCCCGGCTACAGGTCTCAGAATTGCTTTCCAAACCAAATGCAACAGTTCTCTGGGAAGGAACCCCGGTGTGGATATTGGAGGCTGGAGAAAGAGAGAAGAGACTATACTCTCTGGACTTTTAACTGGACCCAGAGGGGGAAAGTGGGTATAACTCTGGCAGCCCCACTAAAGTCAAATCTGTCCCCCACCTCAGGTACTCAGTATCTGTTCAGCGGATGAATGAACGAATCCTATAGCATGTAGACAGATGAATGACTCCTTAGGCAACCCAACAGCCTAAGTAAATGCATACAAATTCTGGATTTAAAACCAATAAAAACGGGTTTTAGCAGCCAAGTTGAAGAAGAGGGGGAATCTCCAAGGAACACAAATGAAGAGAAACATGGAAGGCAAGGTGTTCTGCTCTGGGTGACCACGTGATACAGTTCTAGCCAACAGGATGTAAGCAGGAGCAGGCAAGGGATTTCTGGGAAAGCTTGTTTTTCCTGATCTATAGATCATCCCTTCCTCCTTGTTTCTTCTCCCTTTTCCTCCCAGGACCATGGCTGTGAGGCTGGAAATGGAGGAGCCCACTTGCCACCAAGAGATAAGCAGAAGCATAAAAGCCACTCCTTGAGGGTGGAGGGACCCGAAGAAACAGGGAGCTTGAGGAAGAAGACCCGGCTGAAAGTATTTCTTCCCTTCTCTAACTATTTCCAGCCTTCCTGCTATGTTAGAAAAACAAAACTCTCCCCACTTAGGCTGCTGTAGCAGGGTTTGGTTGCATCCATAAATGACAAATTGTATGTCTGGAAACTTGAATGGAAGAAAAACACCCGTGAAAAATGGAAATTCTAGGCCTGAGATAAGTGTGTACAGGGGGTCTGAATGTATACTCCTTGCTTGACCCAGGAATCCTAAATTGAGAAATTAAGTTAAATAAAAAATTAAATTAGGGTGGGGCACTTGGGTGGCTCAGTTAAGCGTCGAACTTCGGCTCAGGTCACGCTCTCACAGTTTGAAGGTTCGAACCCCACATCAGGCTCTGTGCTGACAGCTCGGAGCCTGGAGCCTGCTTCAGATTCTGTGTCTCCGTCTCTCTCTGCTCCTCCCCCACTCGACTCTCAAAAATGAGTAAACAGTAAAAAAAAAAAAAGGAAGACAGATTTGAGGAAATTTCTCAGAACGTAGGACAGAGAGACTATGAAGTTATATCTAAGAGCCACTGAAAACAGATCAAGAGGCTTCATATATACCAAATAGAAATGCCAGACAGAACAAAGGGCAGAAGAAGGGGAGAAGAGATGATATTTAAGAAAAGAACACCTGTGGGGCGCCTGGGTGGCTCAGTCGGTTGAGCGTCCGACTTCAGCTCAGGTCACAATCTCGCGGTCCATGAGTTCGAGCCCGGCGTCGGGCTCTGGGCTGATGGCTCAGAGCCTGGAGCCTGCTTCCGATTCTGTGTCTCCCTCTCTCTCTGCCCCTCCCCCGTTCATGCTCTGTCTCTCTCTGTCTCAAAAATAAATAAAACATTAAAAAAAAATTTAAAAAAAAAAGAAAATAACACCTGAGAATTTGCCAGAACTAAGTAAAACATAAATGAGTCTTCAAATTTCAGAAACATACAAACACCTTACCACTACAATTTTTTAAATTCACAATTTAATACACATGGTGAAATTTCAGAATGTTGATAAGAAAAAAAAATCATTAAAAAGCAAACGCTCTCATTATTCGATTAGAACATCATGCAATTTGTCATCAGTCACCATAGATCTCTGTGGGAACTGAACTGCATCCTGCTGCTGCACAGGGACAATAATTCTCATCCTAAAATTCTATACCCAGCTAAACTTTTATTCCAGGCTGACAGTGAAATAGACATTTCAAACCAAGAAAGTTTGAGACTTTATCTCACAATCACCATAAAAGAAAGACTCTTTTTTTAAAAAAGATCTACTATAGGGTTTACTTCAGTAACAAAAACAATTGAATCCGGAAGGAAGAAGTCAAGGACCAAACTTAAGGGTGAATTAAAAAACTGGTAAACATATTGTCAAAATTAAATAATGATTCACTCTAAATAAAAAATACTGATGATCAGTTTGAGAGAATTTTAATAATAAAGTAACACTGGTGGGGCGCCTGGGTGGCTCAGTCAATTAAGCATCCGATGCTTGGTTTCAGTTCAGATCATCATCTCGCAGTTTGTGAGATGGAGCCCCATGTTGGGGTCTACACTGTCAGTGTGGAGTCTGCTTGGGATTCTCTCTGTGTGTCCCTTCTCTGCTCGCACATGTGAGCACTCTCTCTCCGTCAAAATAGATAAGTAAACATTAAAAAAAAAAAAGAACTTGATGATCCAATAAAAAGCAGGAAAGGAGGGGGGGGATGGGGGTGAAAAAAACCCAGAAATACAAATTTAAGTAAATTCTAAACAGAAAATCAAAAAACATAATGTTGAGTAAACATACATACATTATATAAGTGTAAATAGATACTTTAAAACAAAAACATGGATCAATATAAAGTATTGTTAATGGACAGATATATGCACAAAAATATAAAAACAAGGATAGGAAAGATGGTCACCAATTTCAGAATAATGGCTACCTCCAGAGGGGATGGAGATTGGAACTGAAAACAAGTATAAAGAGGCTTCAATATATCTTCCTGTGTTTTTTTTTTTTTTCTGTACTGTGAAAGAAACCAAAAATAAAAAAAAAGAAAGAAAGAAAAAAGGGAAGGGAAGGAGGGAAGGAAGAAAAAGGAAGAAAAGGAAGGAAGGAGCTATTCAATGCAAGAGTAATTCTACACAAGCAGTACAAGAAAGTGTCCCCTTGGGGAGCTTGGCTGGCTAAGTCAGAAGAGCATGTAACTCTTGATATCAGGGTCTTGAGTTCGAGCCCCACACTGGGTGTAGAGATTACTTAAATAAATATAAAACTTTAAAAAAATATATTGCCCCCTCAACAAATTAAGAAGTACGGAGAAACAGATATGGCACGAATGAGCAGGAAATAAGACCTGTGAAGGATGATTTGATAACAGTGTGTCCTCAGTTACTATTATCGGTGTTAACATTCTACCTGCAGAAATCTGCTGGGAGACAAAATGGGTTTAACTTGTGCGGGGAAAAGACTGATAGGAGGTGAAGGAAGGGTCACGTGACTCTAAGAATTTTTTTAAATATTTGATAGAGGTGAGTAGGCATATTTTGGAAGATCCTGTTTCCTCACAATATTTACAAATAAGGATAATCTGACCAATAAAATCTCTTTCCGAAGGCAAAACGGTCCACTATGCGACTAGTTCTCCAACATGCTGGTATGCAAACATCCGGGTGAAAACCTGCAAGGAGTAAAAAGCCCCTTGGGACGTTTCCAATTCAAAAAGTCTCAAGTTCAGAAGGCTCCTCCACTCATTGCCCTTTGCCTTAACTCGGGGTGGGGGGCTCAAAGAAAGGAGGAGAAGGGGGATATGAGATGCAAACCTGCGTAAACCCCCCATTTACTTTACCCACACGTTCCCTGTTTCTCGGGAAGGCGAAGAATCGGTTGCAAAGAGAGCTGGAATCAATTTCAGCTTTCTACCTTTCCTCTCCCCACAATTTTCCAGAGAGTTGGCCACCCTCGCCTAGGCCAGACAACAAGGGAAAGTGGGATATAATTCTCTCTCTCTCTCAATGCAGCCTGGCCACGGGGACAGTATCAGCAGGAAAAGTTGCTCACAGGCTGTGTTGTTAGGTTTGTGGCGACTAAAATACAGCCCCTGCTCTCCTGTCCCTTTTCAGAGATGACAAAGATTTTCACCCAGACACTAAGACCACCGGACATGACATCTTGGGACAGTCCAGCGCCGACCCTGGGAGGGTCCCGTGAATCCTTTGAGACCACCAGACATCACGACCTCTGCCACTCCGGTCAAAAGAGGGATTCTGAAATGTCACTTCCCCCCAGTTCTCTTTTTTTGTTGAGGTGTATTTTACGTATTACAAAACATGCATGTTTCGCATATACAATTCTAAATATACAATTATAATTATACAAACATAAATATACAATTTTAGATATACAAAATACACAAATCATGTTGGTGGAACTATACATCCATCCCAGTCATGGTTCAATATAAAGTGGCCCTTTAAGGAAATTTATTATCTGAATAGATCCGATGGCAGTGAAACATGATAGCTTTTATTTCCAAATATCTTGCATTTGCAATCTTAGAACTAGCATCCGAGACGTGAAGATAATGAGATACAGGGTAGTAAATAGTATATTTTACCCCATCTATAAGAATAGTTCCACTTTCCATAGTCATTTAGATAAGAAACAGAAAATGCTATAAATCACTGTAAAGTGATTTGTACTTTAAAGCACAAATCTTAACAATTTGTATGCTGAAAAGTGATTAATCATACTTTATTTTCTTTTCAAATTTTCTTATACTGCCTCATGAATAAGCCAATACACCTTATCTTCTGTCCTATCTGAAAAATCTGGATGAACAGCCCAGGCCGAATTCCATTGTAGCGACAGGGGTACAGAGCTACAAATAATTCTCTTGAAGTCAAAGGAAAATAACAACAAATACAGGAACACCTTCCTCTGAAGTTCCTTTATTTTGGTTTAAACCTCTCTTAACAGGCTCTTTTCAAGTCTTTGGAGCATTATTAAACGATCCTACTATTGATTTTCCGCGCTCAGTACTGGTGAAATGGAGTGATTTGAGGACTAATGACTGAAGTCCACTCACTGTCTAAAGGACAGGTACAAAGGCAGACGTACTTGGAACTCATTCCTCCAACCATCCTCGTAACTTAGACTTCAGCGCCTGGAAATAGGACAGGTGGGAAATAGGACACGGAACTCAACTCATCTCTCTCACTTAAATATAGCACTTCTATTTCTGTGACTTATCTTGGGAAATTTCATAAGTATTGGTATATTTTGCTATTCAGCATGGAGCCGTATGCTTCACTTCTACCTTTGAAATCCAAATTTCCAAGTAATCGCTTTTAGGAGAGCATTCCTCTATTTTCAGCTTCATTCTCCATGGGCCATTTATTTGTGATGCTGAGCCATTGAGTAACTAGAGGTTACAGAAAGAATTTGTCATGCCAGATTCCATCTTAAAAAGAAAAGCTTTTAAGACAAACAAACCAATTTTTTAAATGAGTAAAAGAAATGAATAGGCATTTCACGTAAGGGGGAGGGGAAGAATGGTCTCATAAGTTCAACCTCATAAATAATCAGGAAAATGCGCATTAAAACCACAATAAGACACCATTTCACACCCCATCAGATTAGCAAAAATTTGTAGTCTTACAATACCAAGTGTTGATGAGAATGTAAAAGTACAGAGATGCTCATACAAATTGGTAAGGGGGGGAGGTGTCTTTAGGGGTGGTATGTCAGGATGTCTACAACTTTAAAATGGTTCAGCAAAAAAAAAAATGGGAAGGAGAAAAGAAAAAGCAAATATGATAAAATGTGTTTTCGAAAGTAGGGGGCAGGCTCTATCTAGGGGCAGAGGCTGCAAATTTGAATCATAGTTCTGATACTCATTAATG
>NW_026059881.1:0-30134 GCF_023721935.1 Panthera uncia | reverse complement strand
AGTCGGGGAGGCGGCGCGGCGGCCGCGAGCCGAGCCGGAGAAGCCCCGCCGGCCCCGGCCGCGAGCCGAGCCGGAGAAGCCCCGCCGGCCCCGAGGGCGCGCGCCGCGCCGAGCGGGCCCCCTCCGCGAGCCCGCACCGGGTGGGGGCCCGGGTGTGGGGCCCGCGAGGCCCGCGCCAAGTCCCCGTCGGGCCTCGGGGAGATGCGTCCCCTCGGGGCGCAGCCCGTCTCCAGTCGCCGGGAGCCCGAAGATCTATAACCGACCGAAACCATTTCTGGGAAAGTCCTACTTTCCAGGCTTTCGTGAAACAGTCATTACTTCTGGTCTAAATCCGGCGGGAGACGCGCATCCATTTCAGGGGAGAAAGAAACTTGTGAAAAGTAGACCGATTCTGGGAAACGTGGGTAATGGGGATGGACCTGTGCCTGCCGTCCACCCGCCGGTCCCTTCCCCCCAGCACACCTGAGCCGGCCGTTCTTTAAGATCACGAAGCGCGGTGGGTGCGTGCTGTCGACTAAGTACTGCGGCACATTCGGCCGGGACCAAGAGGTGGATTTGAAAATGGATCCCACCCCTCAGGATCTTGAATAATTTTATTAAGGAAAACATGCCTCAAATAAAAGTGACCCACTGTTGGCTGGGGCCCTGTTATTCCGGCGGCGCGTGGCCCCTACCTGCCTTTCACTACCTACCCGCCTGGATTGAAATTATGTGTTCACTTACCTGTCTCCCCAGAGGCTGAAGATTCCCAGAGAGGGGGTAGCAAGCCTGGTTCTTTGCATCTGTCCCAACACTTCGGAGCACCCCATTATTAGTGCTTGAGTACATGTTTTTCTAAAGAAGTGCCTACTGGAGGTGATAGGAAAATGCTGCGAAGCACAGAGGCAAGAACGCTTAATTTCGGTTAAGGCGAGGGGTCAGAGAAGGCTTCCTGGAGGAGCAGACATTTGGGCTGCACTCTGAAGACCAGCCGTTGATGACAGGCCATTCCAGATTGAGACCACGTGAGTGAAAGAGAGAGTGCGCAGTGGATGCAAATGTGGCGGATGTGAGCAGGGGGGAGGCGGGGGCATAGAAAAAGAAGCCAGAGGAGCGCCTGGGTGGCTCAGTCGGGTGAGGTCCGACTTCTGATTTGGGCTCAGGTCACGATCCCAGGGTTGTGGGATGGAGTCCTGTGTTAGGCTCCGTACACTGAGCGTGAAGCCTACTTAAGATTCTCCTGCTCTCGCTCTCGCTCGCTCTCTCGGCCTCCCCGTCTGCCCCATTTTCCCCTCTTTCCTGCTCACTCTCTCTCTAAAATAAAAACAGAGAAAAAACAAACGGAAGCAAGAAGGCTGTGAATGCCTTGCCATAGTGGCAACAGCCAGGAAACTCACAAAAGATCTCATTTAACGATTCTAGAAGATGGACATGCAAATATAAAATATAAAAAAGAGGATGGATATATTTTTTGAAAAAGAAGAAAAGAAAGAGAAAAGTCAAAAGAAGAAAAAAAAGAACATTTTAGGGGTGAATTTCAGAAAAATTATATGAAACCAAAAAGAAATGCCTAGGAAAATCCCTCACTTGGGACTCTGAGAAACAAAACAATAGCATTTGGGGGGGAGGGGTCTGCATGGAAGAGGGAGAGAAGAAAGGTAACATTACATAGTCTCTTATTGATGAAGGCATGTATTGTTTAAAAAAAAGAAGATTAGATATCACTATTAAGAAGGAAATGGAACTCGAAACGAGAACAGCAATACATTGAAACAAGATAAATGTTCGTCATTAAGGAATTCTAACTAAATTGTGGCACAGTCAATAGACTATTATGCAGCCATTAAAAATGAAGTGTATTTGGGGCACCTGGGTGGGTCGGTGGGTTAAGTGTCGGACTTCGGCTCAGGTCATGATCTCAGGGTTAGTGAATTAGAGCCCCGTGTGGGGCTCTGTGCTGGCAGTTCAGAGCCTGGAGCCTGCTTGGGATTCTGTGTCTCCTCTCTCTGCCCCACCGCTGCTCACACCCTCTGTCTCTCTCTCTCTCTCTCAAAAATACAAACATTAAAATTTTTTTTTAAATGAAGTGTATTTATTGGAGAAATATTCACAATATATTGTTATGTAAAGCAACGTTACAAGTCAGAATGTCTGGAAGGACATAACTAAAACGTTAGCAATGGTTCTCTCTAAATGTTACGATTATTAGTCATTTTTCACTTTCTCCTTCAAACCTGTATTGTCTGAATTTTAACATTGAGCAGTTATTACCTTTTGATTAGAAAACAAACACACGGGGCACCTGGGTGGCTCTGTCCGTTAGGCGTCTGACTCTTGGTTTCGGCTCAGGACGCGATATCCTGGGTCGCGCCCTGCGCTCGGCTCCATGCAGAGCCTGCTTGGGATTCTCTCTCCCTTTCTGTCTGCCTCTCCCCTGCCATGTGCTCTCTCTCTCTCTCTCTCTCTCTCTCAAAATAAATAATCATTAAGAAAATTTTAATACGAGAAAAAGAAAAACACATGATTAAATAAAGTTTTAGTTTTTTTCAACTGTAGTTCTTATGAAACCGAAGTGATGTTTGTGACATTGGAAATCCCTGTCAAGTGGAAAGAAGACGAATATGGAGGCAGGTTGACCTGAGAACTGCACAGGATGCCATTTTTCTTACTCCCTGTGCCATTTGGCTCAAGATACTTCAAGACCTGTCTGGATGCAATAACTTTGCCTGTAAAATGAAGATAGTAATTGTGCCTGCCCAACAGGGTTGTTGTGAACACTGGCTATAATATCTGTAAAAGGCTTTGCACCGTGTGCGCCTGGCTCCCGAGAGGTGGTCTGTGAGCGGAAGCTTTCATGGAGGAGAAAGAGCACAGGCTTTAGAAAACACCTGTCTTAGCGGATTCCCCCCTCTGCTGCCGTGGTAGCCATTAGAGCCGCCTCTAAATATTCCCTCTCTACCCCTCAGACGGTGAGATTGTACTTCCTCACCTATTTGACGTTAGGCATGGCCACGTGACAGGCCCTCGCCAACACAACGAACAGAAGGAACATGTGTTACCAGTTAGCATTTTGCCATGTTCTCTTTATCCATCTGCGTGACAACCAGCCATTTCCAGGCAGTGGCTGCTCTCTCTGCCCAAACCCAGATTGAGGAGAAGCAGAAACCAGTGCTTCTCCAAAACATGTAGCCCGAGTGAGGAGTAAACCTTTGTTGTTGGAAGCAACTACGGCTTGGGGGCTGTTTGTCACAAAGCCCAATGTAACTCATGCTGACTGACACTTCCTCATTGTGTGACCTTGGCAAAGCTACTTAACCTCTCCAAGTTTCCACTTCCTCCCCGGTGAAATGTAGATGTTGGTATTCCCATTCCATAGGTGGGTGAAAAAAACAAATTAATGTCTAAAGTGCTCAGCCCTGTACCTGGCGCCTGGTGGGTACCTGTGAAACAATAGGGATTATTATGATCTCACCATAGGGGCTCTTCCCCATCTGTCAAATGGGAACGGGTGTCTAGACTGAGGGGATCTGCTGATGCTTGCCACCTGTCTTTCCACCATAGCAGCCATATAAAGATACTTACACATGAATAAGAGATGGTCAACGTAGGTAAGAAAAGTCACTCAAATATTATTGATCATCTCCTTTTCATCCTTGAAGAAAGGCCTCACGACTAGCAGAGTTAGCAGTCACATAGCCAGTAGGTCACATCTCTACCATAACAGCCAAGGTGGGGTGAGGGGGTTGGAACACAGGAAGGTCCTAGTGATCCTCAGAGTCACGGATAGTCATTCATGTGAGTGTGATTGAGAGAGTTGGCTAGAAGGACACTGACCACCAATTTCTTCTAGTACAAAACCATCTTCTGTCATCTCAGAGTCTTAACAAACACAGTGGTCTATAACATAAGAGAGAGAAAGAGTTGTGTTTCTGGGTTGTTCTGATGTTCTGTGTGCTTCACTGTGCAGACTGTGGAGTGAAGAGATCACGTGGCCATAAAAAAATCTGATTTTCAGGGTATAGAAAGGCTTTGTTTCTGTTGCTACATAATCAGGAAGTCTCACGGTTCTGACAGAAAATGAACAGTCCTCTGAGGATGTTTGGGCACGAGGCCAGACACCTCAAAGAATCCAGAAGGAGTGGGAAAAGTGGCTCTTCTCCCCAGTGGGGCTCGGCAGGGGGTATCACAGCACCTTCCCAATTTGAGAAGGGAGGCGAACCCGACAAAATTCTCAGGCGACACACAATGGAGCCTCTATTACCTGGATTTCAGTTACTCAAGGCTAATGTTAAATGAGGCACTCAGAAAACCTCTTCACGAGCTCTAAGAAAGAGTCGCACGCAACAATAAGAGTAATGAGCAATGAATAGTCATATCTTTACATTCTCGGGGTACTTTACAGTTAACCAAGAGTTTTCCCATACATTTAGTCCTTTCATCCTTACGGTGAAAGGATCAGCCAAGCTACAGAGAGATGTTGCTTCTACTGTGCCTCTACTTGACTGACTGAAAAGCATAGTCGTTCAAGACTAAGTATTCCGCCAATACGGAAGGCAGCAGCAGAAGTGGAGGATAGGCAGAAAGTTGGCTCTGGGACTTGACAGCCCATCTGAAATAAATATCATCAAGCAGTCGTCCCACAAGTTAACCATAATACAGGCAAGCGATTTCTATTTCCATCACAGCCAACAAAAAGCCACCTCTCTGTTTCCAAAACCACTCCACCGAGCCACTCATTAATGACCACATCCTCGGATGGCTTCCTACCTCCTGCTTCCGCACATGCCCTCCCATCTTCCGTGCTGATGCCCGACTAAGCATCACTTTCACGTCACTTGCTCACGTAAAAATCTCTGGTGCCTACGTACAAGTTCCTAGGCCCGTGGTGCAGGTCCCCTGTGGGCTCACTGGTCTACCACCTCCTAGTCAGACGTCCATTCCCAAGTTGTTTCCACCCTGGCTGGAAGGCCCCTCCTTCCCCTTGCCACAAATCAAAATTCTACATACAAGGCCAAGAGATGTCATAGCCTCCATGAAGATGTCACGACACCTCCAGCTGACAAAAGCTTTGCCACATCCCCGAATTACAGTAGGTTTTCTACCTTTTAGAACAATCATCTTCAAAGCAGATACACCTATTCCTCTAGGGATTACTAAGGCTTTCCAGAAGGGTACACTGTCAAGGATATTTGGAGGGAAAGCAACATGCAGATCTTCAAATTCAATACCTGCCTTTTACCGCACACCCCTTGCCCCCTTTTCCCGACAGCTCTCCCCTCACTTTACAAAAGAAAGGTGTCCCCCTCTCTCGTATTCCCAAGCCTACTGGAGTGCGTTGCTCTGGGGTTTAAAAAACCCTTCCGGGCGCCAAGTCAAGGAGAAACGGAAAATATTGGTGTAGGTGGTGGGGAGGTGAATGGCTGTGAGGACTGTATTAGTTTGCTAAGGCCGCAGTAACTAAGTACCATGAACAAATAGCTTCAAAAAAGAGGTTTTTTGCTTCACAGTTTTAGAGGCTAGAACTCCAAGGTCAAAGTAGGGACAGAGTTGGTTCCTTCTCAGAGCTAAGAGGAAAGGATCTGTTCCGGGCTCCTTGGCTGGTAGATGGCCGTCTCCTCCCTGTGTCTTCACATCCTCTTCTCTCTGTGCATGTCTGTCTGTGTGTCCAAATTTTCCCTTTTTATGAAGACGCCAGTCATAGTGGCCTAGAGCCCACCCTAATGACCTCATCTTAACTAATTATATCTGCAACATCTTCAAATAAGATCATATTTTGAGGCATTGGGAGGTGGGACTTTAACATAAATTTGGGAGGGACACAGCTGGACCCATCACAGACTGGGTATAACAAACCCTTTGCAAGCCAGGTGGTTTTCAATACCCTGCTTTCAACAAAATGGAAGGAGAAAATAGTGAAACTGTCAGCTGACAGATCAGTGAAACTAATATTTGATAATGGGTTACCCTGTGATTTGGGACAAGTAAGTCAGAAGGCATTCCAAACATTTAAGGATGTTTTTCTAAAAACAAAATTCTTTCAATTCCCATTCCCTTATTTATAAGAACAAGGGTTTTTCATCTCTAAAAAATGAAAACTAGACATAGAATGAATGCTAAACACAGTCATTCTAGCAATAAAGTAAGACATATCCATAACATCTATAATGTTTAAAAAAGGACGGTATCATCTATCTTATTAAGAAATGCAAACTTCCAATAAAACTTTACTTTCAATGTTAACATTTATCAAAATTTTCTACTCATTTAGGCTGTTTTGATCGATTGTGTAATACTAATAATTATAATGGTAACTCAATCCAGAAAATACTTACAGCCTATGGTCACCGGAATTTAAAAGTGTATAAATTTCAATTTTTATGCAAATGTTTGATAGATAACAATATGATGGAGACTCAGTGAAAGATGTACAATCATAAATATATTAGCATAAAATTCTGAAGGGGAAGTAAAATGTAAATAAAATTTCAAAGAGAAAACAGCACAATATGCAATTTTTGCTTGCTAAAGATGAGCTTGTTTGTGTATTTCTTAAATGGATGATGGCAAGTAAACTGTAATGAGATGGGGATTCCATGTGGATGCATTTAAAACAGTGATGTAACAGTGTCATTTAAAAATGTCAATATTTATGATATTCCAGAAATGATACTTTTTGCAACAATTTAAATTTAAAATAAAATTATGAATATCAATTAAAAAATTTTTAAGTGTTTATTTATTTTTGAGAGAGAGAGAGACAGAGTGCAAGCAAGGGAGGGGAAGAGAGAGAGGGGACACAGAATCTGAAGCAGACTCGAGGCTCTGAGCTGTCAGCACAGAGCCCGATGCGGGACTCGAACTCACCAACTGCGAGATCATGACCTAAGCCAAAGTCGGACACTTAACCAACTGAGCCACCAGGCACCCCATAAATATCAATTTTTAAATGTGCGAAGAGAAGTATAGTTTTCTAAACTATTTTAGGGTCTTTGAGCAAAGCCTTTAAAGATTGATTCCATATACAGTACCAAATTTTGAATTGCCTTGTAGGTGTCTGAGTGTCTTAGGGAATATGGTTTTTGATAGCTCGTTGTCAATGTAAGGAGACTAACTGAATTTAGGTCTTGACCTGGGGTTGTCATAATTTCTGCCCACAGATGGAATGGTGGAATCAGATACACGCGGCAATCTTCGATCCCTTTCTGAAAGACAGCATGGCGACATGAAAAGTGCGTGGTCTTAAACCACAATGAGATACCACATCACATCCATTAGGATGCCTATTATCAGGAAAAGAAGAAGGAAGGAAAAAGAGAAGAGGAGGAAGGGGGCAGGAGAAAAGAAAGAAAGTGTTGGTGAGGATGTGGAACCTTTGAGCACTGCTGGTGGGAATGAAAATTGGTGCAGACACTGGAAAACAGGATGGCGTTCCTCAAAAAATTAAAAATAGAATTACCGTGCGATCCAACAATTCCACTTCTGGGTATATGCGCAAAAGAACTGAGAGCAGGGATTCAAGCAGATGTTTGTGCACCAGTGTTCACAGCGTTATTCACAAGAGCCAAAGGGGAGAAGCAAGCCATACGCCCATCAACAGAAGAACAGACAAAACATGGTACATACACAAAATGGACTATTATTCAGCCTTTAAAAAGAAGGAAACTCTGACACCTGCTGCAACATGGATGAACCTCGAGGCCATTATGCTAAGTGAAATAAGTCAGGCACAAAAGGACACTATTGTATGATTCCACTTACATAAGGTACCCAGAGCTGTCAAATTCATAGAGACAGAAAGTAGAAGGATGGTTTCCAGGGGCTGGAGGGAGAGAGGGATGGGGAGTTTGTGTTTAATATCAATGTTATTGTTCTGTTATCGTTTAATGGGTACAGAGGTTCAGTTCTGCAAGATCAAAGAAGCTCTTAGAGATGGACGGTGGTGATGGCTGATCAACAGTGTGAATGTACTTGTGGCTGAGCTGTTCACTTAAAGATAGCGAAAATGATGAGTTGTGCGGTGTGCGTCTTTTACCAGTTTTTTTTTTTAAGTACCTGGTCTTTGGACTCAGACCTAAGTTCAAATCCAACATCTGGTAGGTATGTGACCTTCAACAGGTTGCTCTCTCAGTCTCCGAGATGAAATAAGAATGCTTAAGTTGGGGGCGCCTGGGTGGTTCAGTCAGTTGGGCATCCAACTTCGGCTCAGGTCATGATCTCACGGTTCAAGGATTCGAGCCCCGCGTCGGGCTCTGTGCTGATGGCTCAGAGCCCGGGGCCCGCTTCGGATTCTGTGTCTCCCTCTCTCGCTGCCCCTCCCCTGCTCACTTCTCTCTCTCTGTCTCTCAAAAATAAATAAACATTAAAAAAAAAAAAAGAACGCTTAGCTTGGAGGGGTGCTGAGAGAATTAAAACATTAAAACATGAAGGGATCTATAGAGGGTGCTGGGGATGTGCCACCTAGGTACGCTTTTGGGGACTGCAGTGTCATGGCCCCAGTGGCTGGGGTGTTGGCGGCCAGTGGCCCAGAGCGGCAAACCTCTCAGGTGTCAGCACTGAAGGGGGCTGCCTTGCCTGGATTTGAAACCCCTGTCAGGAGACATCAATTGGTTGAGGCCAGCTTACAAGGTCCAGCCCTTTGCCGCAATCTGGGAAAACTCTGAAGGGTCATTCCAACCTTAGAGCCTCCGGTGGGTCAGCTGAGATCTTTGTGATCTCCCCTGTCCTGCTTCTCTCACATGCTCACAACCAGGAGAGACCTGCTTCTGTGGGCGGATCTGCAGCTCAGAGTCCCTTCCCAGAGAACTCTCTCCAGCTCCTGATTTCCAGAGAGCGTCCCATTGTCCTCAGAATGAAATCTGAAAAGCTGATCTTTTCCCTTCAAGGCCCTACATGGTTCACACCGGCCTGTCTCTCTTGCTGTTCTCTCTGCCTGGGGGCACGCCTCCTCTGGTAGTTGCGTACCTTGTGGGTCCCCTCTCCATCCTTCTGGAGAGGCCTGCCCTAAAATGTCCCCTACAGGGGCCCCTGGCCGGCTCAGTGGTAGGCACGTGATTCTTGAGCTTGGGCTTACAAGTTTGCAACCTACATTCAGTCTAGAGACTATCTAGAAATACAATTTTAAAGAGGAGCCTGGGTGGTTCAGTTGGTTAAGCGTCTGACTGCGGCTCGGGTCATGATCTCACGGGTCGTGAGTTCCAGCCCTGCGTCGGGCTCTCTGCTGTCAGCGCAGAGCCTGCTTGAGATCCTCTGTCTCCTCTCTCTCTCTCTGCCCCTCCCCCACTCACGCTCTCTTGCTCTCTCCCTCTCTCTCTCAAAAATAAATAAACCTTTTTTTTTTAATATTAAAAAATAAAATACCCCCCCCACACACACCAGAATCCTGCTTTGTGTCTTTACCCTGCTCTACTGTTCCTCATAACACTTACCATCACCCGAAATGATACTATATACTCACTTGCTTGTAACCACAAGAATGTGGTTCCCCAAAGGCAGAGACTTCCTCTTCCCGGTGACCTGTGGTATTCCCAGCAACTAGAAAGCCTGACACATAAGGCACTCAAGAAACATTTGTGGAAAGAAGTCATGAATTAGAGATAATGTACCCTGAGCATGTAACTCAATGCACGGCACAAGTCAGGGGCTCAACAGACGGTAGCTATTATTTTTTTTATCATGTTTCATACCTGTCCAATTCAGATGGCGAACGTCATACGCCTCTTTATAGTGCGAGGCTCCAAATCCCTCAAGAAAGAAATACTTTCCAACTGGACTTGATTCGTTCTAAAGCCAGTGGTGAGGGAGAACTGAGAGGATTTTCGTCCAAGCTGGCCAGCTGGCTCTGCTTCATTTGAATGGCCAAGATTCTATCGCATCACGATAGGTCTCTATTAAAATTAATTATGATCAGACTCCATCCAACGCTTCCCCGGGAGGGGAAGACAGAGGCTTCCGGCAAAAAGTCGTCCCGGCCACTCTGAGAGACAGAGGGCTTCTCGGAGGCCCTACGTGACATTTCTTCACTGTAATCACCAAATACGGCTAATATTATTCAATAATCTTCTAGAAACTATAAAAAGGGAGGTAATAGATGTGAACTCTGCCCCCAAATCATTTAAAATCCAAACTTGTCAGAGCAGAAGAGAGAAGAGAGTTCCCATTATTTTTCTCCTGTTCCCTCCACCCCCAGCAAATTCCCCTTTCTCCTGAGCTCTGTTCCCTCCAGGTCTGACAGGAGCGTACAGCCTGGCATTCCTATCTGTTTGACATCCCACGTTCTTGGCTGCAAAGTGACAGTGCATTTTATGAATTATATGGCACACAGTATTTCCTGCTTTGCCATATTCAGGGAGAGGCGAATACAAATGTGCGATTTAAATGCTGTTCCCTACTCTACAGTCACCATGAAACCAGCCTTTAGAATGCGGTGTGGAACTTGCTGATAATCCTTAGCTCTCCTCCTCTTTTTGCAGATTCAACAAAACCTAAGAGAGGGAAGCCCTGTCCTCACCACGAGGAGCACACACTAAGGAAGGGGCAGGTGGCAACAGCCAGGAGGCAGGTACCGTGCTTGGGAAATTCACCTGCATTTTGTAATTTCATCCACACCACAGCACTTTGAGGTAGGTATTATTAATGTCAATTTACAGATGAGGTAAGAGGTTAGAAAGATTAAGTAATAGGGGCGCCTGGGTGGCTCGGTCGGTTGGGCGGCCGACTTCGGCTCAGGTCATGATCTCGCTGTCCGTGAGTTCGAGCCCCGCGTCGGGCTCTGTGCTGACCGCGCAGAGCCTGGAGCCTGTTTCGGATTCTGTGTCTCCCTCTCTCTCTGCCCCTCCCCCGTTCATGCTGTGTCTCTCTCTGTCTCAAAAATAAATAAACGTTAAAAAAAAAAAATTTAAAAAAAAAAAAAAAAAAAGAAAGATTAAGTAATATATGTTGGGTCACCCAGGTGGCAAGTAATAAATTGAGATCTGAATTAAGCTTTCTCTGATCCCAAAGACCCTTCTAAGACTTTGCTATGTTGCCATGCACTCCTAGGCTGATTCCTTACTTCATTGGGCCCAAACGTGGGTTTCCTCCTTTAGAGTGCCCACTCCAGAGGTGCCTGGGTGGCTCAGTCGGTTAAGCGTTGGACTCTTGGTTTTGGCTCAGGTCATGATCTCACAGTTCATGGGTTCAAGCCCTGCATCAGCACAGAGCCTGCTTGGGATCCTCTCTCTCCTTCTCTCTGCCCCACCCCTCCTCTCTCTCCCTGTCTCTCTCTCAAAATAAATAAATGAATAAACTATAAAAAAAAAAAAAACTCCCACTCTACACTGGATCCTATTTGAAAAACCAACAAACCCATAAAAAAAAAAAAAGGTTGCACTACCAGATTAAAAATATTGGAAAGCCACGATAATTAAAACAGAATGGCAAGCAGTGTAACAGTAAAGTTCAGAAATAAACTCAGGTATATGATAAAGGGAGCATTTCAAATCATTTCAAAAGGAAGAAAAAATGAATTATTCTAAAATGGTCCTGGGAAATTGGTTAGTAAAACAATCATTAGGTGCCCAAAAAGCATCAGTAATAACCAATGTACCTGGTACAATTAGATGAGATGACGTGTGCCGCCCAGCCCTCTCAGGGACTGCTGAGAAAAGAGATTCAGAATACCTTTTTGAGTTCTGGGCTTTTTAAATCTCTGGTCTATATAGCACTCTGTTCTTAGTTCCTGACACAATCTCCAACGATACTTTGAATTTACAAAGTGTTTTCACTACCCTGTTAGTACAGAACAGGTGTTATTATTCCCACTGTCTATATAAGGACGCTGAGGCTCAGAGAGGCCAAGTTCACAGCGGGCACGGTGTGTAAAACTTCAGCACCTGGCTTCCTGAGTCCCGTGTCGCGGGCGGCCTATCCCCCTCCATACAAGTCTCTCCCCACCCTGCCCTCATTTTCACACGCACACGATTTAAACAGTGGAAAACAAATACCCCACATCAACGTTCACATAAGAACTATGTTAATTTCTCAGTATTCCTGTTCAGTCTTTGTCCAGAGCACACATATTTTTACCTAATTGCAATCCTAGTTTAATTATAATTTAGTGGCCCCTCTTTCCCCTTAACGTCGTACCCGAAGTCCCCAGTGCTGTTTACGGGTTTGTAGCAAATGACTGATGTTCACCTTCGCTCTTACATGCTCCTCTCCTTTAAAGTCGTCCACGTAAATCTCCATCTCTAATCCAATTGCTCTTAAATGAATTTCTTTCACATGAGCGAGTGTGGGCCATTGTGTTCCTCTTTTCAGGCATCCATTTGTCTCCTTTCCCTCAATGAGGACTCCTGTTTCTTTTCCCAAGCTATGGGTAACTTCACATAGTGTGCTTGGAAGCCTCTGCTTTCAGAATCTCTCTCCTGTGGGTGTACATCCCAGAGCTCTTGCCCGGGTGGGGCGGGGGGGGGGGGGGAGCGGCAGAAGGGGGCATCTGTTGCCTGCTGGGAGTTTATGACCGCTGCATTCCTGTTAAGGATTCACTCCCCACTCCTTTTTTAACCTGTGGCTTCTCAATTTAGCTCGCTTAGGACAGTCATCACTAAAAGTATGATTCACCCCCATGGTTTCCTCCCTGGCCAGGGAGAAATTTCAAACTGAACATTTTCATCACCGTTATGTGTACAGTATGATTCATGGAGAACAGACTCTGCTTAGAGTATTAAATAAGTCATTGTTTTCAATCATCTCCACCGTGTGTTAAAAAAGAGAGACAGTTTGCATATGTAATGTTCTATTTCCCTCCATTTCAGCAGATAAAAATGGCCTCATGGAAACATACCCTGACTTGACTGGTCTCTGTTTGGAAACAAGCAGATATAGGCAGGACATGGAAATACAAGGAGAGACATGGAAAAGATACATTTTTGGTCAGTGTCTGTCCTAAGTGCTCCATAAGGTCAAGTTCAATCTACTTAAAATAAAAGTGTTACGAGACCTTAAGAAGGCAGTGCCCTTGTTGGGATGAGTACCGAGTGTTGTATGTAAGCCAATTTGACAACAAATTATATTAAAAAGAAGAAGAAGAAGAAGAAGAAGAAGAAGAAGAAGAAGAAGAAGAAGAAGAAGGCAGCGCCCAAGAAGGTTGTCCATAAACACCTACCGGGGGCACCTGGGGGGCTCTGTTGATTAAGCATCTGATTCTCGGTTTCAGCTCAGGTTTGATCTCACAGTTCATGAGTTTGAGCCCCAAGTTGGGATCCATGCTGACAGTGCAAAGCCTGCTTGGGATTCTCTCTCTCCCTCTCTCTCTGCCCCACCCCTGGTTGTGCTCTCAGTCTGTCTGTCTGTCTGTCTCTCTCTCTCTCTCTCTCTCCCCCTCTCTCTCTCTTAAAATAAACAAACTTTTTTAAAAAATTTAAAAATAAAAAAGTAAATAAACACCTTCTGAATGTCTACACACAACTCTATTGGCTCTCGGAAGGAAGTTCACTGTCCCCGCTCTCAAGAAATTGATTCTCTACACTGAGTTGTCTGGCTGACAAACACACTGGGAAACTGCCAAAAGAGGGTGATATAATAAGAGGGCTGTAAAGTTTTTGCAAAAGGCTGGTTTTGATCAGGCTTCTAACCGTGAAGTGCTTTTAC
Source organism: Panthera uncia (assembly GCF_023721935.1). Lineage (NCBI taxonomy): Eukaryota > Metazoa > Chordata > Mammalia > Carnivora > Felidae > Panthera > Panthera uncia. The sequence goes on along the minus strand of NW_026059881.1, from coordinate 16,526 downwards.
TTAATTAAAATGCAGATAATAAAGCTACAGAATAATAGTAACGGCAATAATAATAACAGAGAGATGCTATTATAATTCAGTTTTGCTTTCAGAAAATGTTTTGCTTGCAAAAGATTTGTGCAAGAGGAAGAATAAGAATGAGTTTGTTTCTAAGAACAAATGCAACTATTTTCTCTGCTGGCCATTAAGGAAACTTTCCTGGGGAAGGAAAAGTCCTAATTCCATTTTGGGAGGAAATTAGGGGAATTTATGATTTAGTACGTCCCAGATTGATTGTAACTTTTCATGACTGGGCTAAGATGGGCTCGGAATGGCCAAACACGTTTGGATGTTATGTTTCAGTGAGGCCCGGACATTTCCAACAGTTGATAGTTACGGTAGCTGTGATTCAGTTGGGGGAACAGCAGCCTCGACCTGAGAAAAATGTAGTGCTATAGTAACAAGTCAAATTGCTGGCATTGTCAGTAGCTGTGATTTCACTTTATTGATTGTCTCCTGTGAAACATGAGGCTCTTTACTTGAATCATTTGTATAGGTGTCATATTGGGTTAATTGCAAAGCAATTGGATTTAATAATAATATAACGGTGTATCCATGTACATCGATTGCTAGAATTGTGAGATGTGAACTGCACTTGATCGTGAGGTTGTGCTTCCAGTGCTATGATGAGCAAGTCCCAGGCTAATCGTGTAAATGTAAGCTGCCCAGGGTGAGCTGTAACATATATGCCAGTTGAGCTTGTAATTGCAAATACTTTACAGGGCTGGAACATGATTGGATGCCCTTGAACTTGAATTGTTTTAAAAAGCACAGCTTTATGTTGAGTTAACAGCGAGCCGTTAAGATCAGTACCAATGTAAACACAGAGAATGAAGGCTTTCTGTTGGCCACGCTTTCCTGCAGATTTTCATAGTTGCTGAAATTATTTTGCTCTTAGCTAAGCTGTTTTGTCTTTGTTGGTCCTTTCAGTAAGGAATGCAAGAAAGATGGTTCTCAAAGTGAACAGAAACTCCCAAAAAAAGCAAGGACACATACAAAATAAAGCAACAACCAAGTCCATTATTTCACAACAACTAAGGAAACAACACAGTCATATATTTGCATAATTATTTTCACATTTAAAACTCGTGGATATTTTTCAGTTCTCCAGTTGAAGAATGTTCCTTTCCAAGAGGGAGGAAGCAGGGGAAAAAATAGACTTTCTGGGAAATTTTCACATCCATATGATGAAGAAAAACTAAAGAAAAAATTCAAGTCAAATCTGAGTGGGAAAATTTCAGAGGTGTCAGAGAAAGAAGAAAAAGGAGGATGAGGAGGTGTTATCAAATGAGAAGGTTAACTCAGTACATATAGTCTGGTATGCTATAGACACTCAATAAACGTCTCTGAATCAATAACTCGATTAACCAAGCTTAAAAAAAGTTGTGAAGTTGGTAATGCATCAAAACGTATTGCCCGGATTGCAGTCTTTCATGCAGCTAAAAAGGAATAACAAACGTTCTTTATTAGGCCTTTATGGGGCGATTCTTTATTAGGCTACGTCAATTTACCTTAACATGTCTTCATGTTAGATTTACGTTGTCCACCATTTTCTCCAGCGTCATTGCTATAACATCTTCTTAATATCATTTGACTCCCTGGTCAAATTGGAGAGGTCACTGGGAGAATCACTGACTTCTAGAATTCAACCAGACCCCGCAAGTAAAATCATCCACCTACCCGCAAATTCTTCCCGTTTCCCGACCATCTGGAGAAGCTGACTGTCTCGCCAATTCGAAGACAACTTTGGAGGGTACTAAATCCAAAACAAAACTAGATACATTGAATGAGCGTAGTTATCTATTAACATATTAGCTATGTTTATTAGTCCCCTACAGGGTGATCTCTTCATGAGCACAGAGCCATGCTACAAGCTGGTTTTTAACTGTCTTCCAGAAACGTCCGAATGAACGCGCTAAAGACTGAGCTGCAGGTGCTGTCTACACACTAATGAGTTCCATGACCACGTGCTCCGAGTAATGCGTCTATGACCACGTGCTCCGAGCTGCTCTGGGGCGCAGATGACAGCTGAATCAACTGAAAGGAACTGCGGTAAAAGGGGACAAGAAAGGAAGCTACCTTTATTTTGCACGGATCTTTATTCTAATTGAGTGTGGATGTAGTGATAATCTTGCAGACTTAGAAGGAATGCAGGAACCTAGGAAATTGTAAATGGGAGGCCCAAGTGAGATGAGACACTACCAAGGGGAAAACTTTATTCATTTATTTATTTTGTTTAACGTTTATTTTTATTTTTGAGAGACAGCACGAGCCGAGGAGGTCCAGAGAGACAAGGGGACAGAGGATCTGGCGGGCTCCAGGCTGACAGCAGAGACCCTGATGCGGGGCTCAAATTCATGAACTGTGAGAGCGTGACCTGAGCCGAAGTCGGAGGCTCAACCGACCGAGCCACCCAGGCGCCCCAAAAACTTCATATTTCTGACAAAAGGTGAGTGCACGGCATTTCCCAATGTGATGAGGTAACAGGAAGCAGAACCTCCACTGTGCCTACAGTCCTGTCTCCTGGGCCTTTTGATTTCACCACATAGATGCCAGACACTGGATTTTCTTAATTACGACAAGACTCCTATTAAGTAAAAAGAAAAGAGGCTTGAGTAAGAATCAGCCAAAGAAGGAAAACAACATGAAAACAATGAATCTTGGGGCTCCTGAGTGGCTCAGTCAGTTGAGAATCCGACTTCAGCTCAGGTCATGATCTCGCGGTTTGTGAGTTCGAGCCCCACGTTGGGCTCTGTGCTGACGGCTCAGAGCCTGAGCCTGCTTTGGATTCTGTGTCTCCTTCTCTCTCTGCTCCTCCCCCACTACACCTCTGTCTCTCTCTCTCTCTCTCTCTCTCTGTCAAAAATAAACATTTAAAAAAATTTTTTGACTAAACAATGAATCTTGCCTGACTATTCAATTTTTTATGGAGTTGCTCATGAAGACTCCTGTTGTATAAAAAGTACAGCAATTTTTTTAAAAATTTTGTTTAATATTTACTTATTTTTGAGAGAGAGAGAGAGAGGCAGACCATGGGCAGGGGAGGGGCAGAGAGAGAGAGAGAGAGACTCGGAATCCGAAGCAGGCTCCAGGCCCTGAGGTGTCAGCACAGAGCCTGACGTGGGGATCAAACCCACGAACCGTGAGATCATGACCTGAGCCGAATTCAGACGCTTAAATGACGGAGCCACCCAGGCACCCCAAAAGTATAGCAATTTTTAACTGTTAGGATGACCCTTGGACCCAAGACCCAAGAAAAGTAAAACCCATGAAGTGCTTTTCTTATCCTAGGAGATTCTTCCTCTGAATGAACTAACGTTAGTTACATTTTACGTATTCTATGGGCACTTTTTTCTTTGTTCATAAGCGTTTTATTCATAGCCTGGAAAACGCAAAAATTAAAAATCCTATTTGCTTTTGGCTCTATCTACTCTGAGTCCTGTCCTCCCTTTTCTACCTTATTTCTAAGGCCTCTCCATTATAACAGCAAAGAAAACCCAGAAGCCTACGGTGTCTGAGCAAAATCTCACAAAATGCTCCACCCTCCAACACCTGTGCCCTGTGCCCCACGGGCAAATACCCACTAAAAAATGGGGCTGGGAAGGGAGACCAGAGAGGGGGGAGGAGAAGGAGGGGGAGGACAACTGGGTTGAAAAATGTAACCTGGTAGCATACTGTGGGAAACCTGTGCTCACGATCTATTTCTCTTCAGCTTGAGTTTCTACCTTATGAAAGATTTGCAATCTTTATCCTGTCACAGAACAAATGGAACCATGACTATTGTTTCACAATCTATGAGGCCAATTGCACGGACTGATTGCATGTTTCTTCTTCTATCACATTTCCAACAGTTGCAAATATTTCTCCCGCTGGGAAGTCAGGATGTCACCTTGGTTTACTATGGGAGGCGGGCATTCGAACTGGAAAGACGGCCAGTGATTGGCTCTTGGGGGCCGAGCACACTTGGGGATCCACCCACCCCCATCCTGTGCTCCGATTACGCCCTGATCACTGGACTCATTGCTTCACCAACACCTATTTCGTTTCCAGGCACTTGTTCATGTCCACACCGACCATATTACAGTCCCCAAAGCAGGGCCCCTGCTCTAGCGTTTATGGCCATACTTGCCGGACTATCATTATATTTGAAATCAAACTGTCTCAGAAGATGGAGAATACGAGGTGGTCGTATTCACTGTATTTTTTCCTGTCCGTTCATCTATTACAATCTATCCCATTTTTTTAGGAACTTCTCTAAATGCTCCCCCTTCAAGAAAACTTAACTATTTCACTGTATGACTCTCTTTCTGAACTAATAGTTTGAAAAATGTTGTCTTATATTAATTATGTTGATTTACATCTATTGAACGTATTATTACAATGTTATATTATAATCTCATCCATGCTATTGTTTTTTTACCATGTGAAATAAACCTGTTACTTTCATAAAAATGTAGGGGTGCCTGGGTGGCTCAGTCAGTTAAGTGTCTGGCTTCATCTCAGGTCATGATCTCATGGTTCATGAGTTCGAGCCCTGCATCAGGCTCTGAGCTGTCAGCCTGCTTCAGATACCATGTCTCCCTCTCTCTCTCTGCCCCTCTCCCACTGATGCTCTGTCTTTCTCTCTCTCTCAAAAATAAATAAATGTTAATTTTTTTTTTTTAAAATGCAGAAGAGGGAGTTTTTTCTTGTCAAGTATACTACGTGTATGACACGTATATATTGGAGTTTATTCACTACATATATATGTTGGGAGTTTTTAGCTTCCTAAGGCTGTTTGTGTTTAAAAACTACTTTGCCTGCACCCCCGGCCCTCTAAAAGAGACACATATATAATCGATTTATTTAAGCAATTATAGATGAAGGCACACACTGGGGATCATCTAACCAAAGATCCTTCGTGACAAGCCTTAAAACTCTCATGCCAAGATAGGAACAGCAGTAGGGAACCTATTCCTATGGGCTGTGCCAGTCTAGAGACACAATGATATCACCTCATACTTATGCCTTGTATTTTCTTGTTTCCTTATTTACTGTCTCTGAGTTTTTAAATAAAATGTTAGAACTATTGGAGTCTGAAGGGCTCAGATATCTGCCTCTCTCCCACTACCAATACTACTTAGAATGTCTACTGACATTTTCTATACCTGGTCATCCGCTCTTTGCTTGAACAAATGCAGTGGACATAACATTTCTAATATTGACGTTCACATTATCAGGAAGCTCATTCTTATAGTGACCTGAAATTTGATTCATTACCTCTAACTTCTAAACTTTGGTCCTAGATACGTTCTCTGAAGGAATAAAGATCAGTCTACCCACTTTTCCCAGGAAGCCCTCTTTTTGCGTGCAACGTTTCAGCTTGTTCCGCGTGAGTGTTCTCTTCTCCAAATCAAGTCTACTCCATTCTTCCCGTGGTCCTTCTAGGCATTTCAGCTTCCTTCTTCTTCATTCACTGATTCGCTTTTACTGAAGATCTACTAAGTTTAAAGTGTTGTGCTGCCTACGGTCTGTATAATGATGGGCAAAATCGGACATTGTTCTGGTTCTCCTGGAACTCAGAGTCAAGGCAGAGAAGACAGACATTCATCATCCAGTCACACTAATGGATTGATGATTAAAAGCTCAGCTAAGTGCTCTGAAAGGAAAGAGTGGCATTCTGTACAAGCAGATGACGGCAGAACCTGATCTGGTCAGGGATCCAGGGAAGGTTTCTCCAAGAAAGTGGTGATTGAGCTGACGCTTCAACAAACAGTGGAATAAAGGGTGAAGAGAAGGACAGACAAAAGAAGAGACAGAGGGATCGGCATGTTCGGGGATCCCGAAAGAGAGAGTACATGGTCAAAGAAGGAAAGAATAGTATCGTAGAGTACAGAGAATGAGGGATAAAGAGGTAACTGTTAAAACTGGGGAGTCCAGGACAGAGAGCATCACCAGGAGTCTTGCAGGCCTGGTAAAGGTTTGGGATTTCATCCTCAAAACAATAGGAAGCCACTGAAGGGTGTGGTGAATTGTGGCAAGTGCCCGGTCACCAAATATTCTGGCTTTACTTCCTCCAGTGTTCCGTCCTGTGGGAAGACCGTGCATCCCTCCCTACTGAACTCAGGGGAGACTTTGTGTCCTGCTTTGGCCAATGAAATGCGGGCAGAAGTGGTGTGTGTCCCTTCTAGGCAGAAGCTTTAAGAGCCAGCATGTGGATCACACTTTCTCTTCAGTCATGTCATTGCTACCATGACCAGCAATGTTCCATACAGAGGCTGCTCCATCAGTGTGAATTCCAAAGTGAAATTTTCGTGGAGCAAAGCCACAGACGTGCTGTGAATGAGCAGTAACCTGCTGTTGGTGAAAGCTAATGAGATTCCTGGGGCTGTTTGTTACGACAGTATGCCCTAACTCATTCTGACAGATACAAAGGATTTTACAGGGCATGACCAAATTTGTGTTTTGAAAAGATGAGTAACTACTGTTAAGAAACCAGACTGGAAGGAAACCAAAGTAGATTCTGGAAAACAAGTTAAGTCATTATTACATTGATCCAAGTAAAGGATGATAATAAAGTGGACATTGGTGAACACAGAAATACAAAGATGTAGGTATAGCCAAAGTTATTTAGGAGATAAAATTTTCAGAGCTTAGTGATAGGTTTGGATCCTTGGTGGGAGAGGGGCACGGAGAAACAGAGGTATCAGAGATGATGTCTCAATTTCTGGCTAGGTTTCAGATCGACACGGATGGCTCATAAAGAAATGGGTAAAAGAAGAGGAGAACAATACTTAAAAGATCATGAGGTTAGTTTAGAACACACTGAACCCGAGGCGCCTGAGTGGCTCAGTGGGTTAAGCGTCCAACTCCGGCTCAGGTCACGATCTCGCAGTTTGTGAGTTCGAGCCCCGCATCGGGCTCCGTGCTGACAGCTCGGAGCCAGGAGCCTGCTTCAGATTCTATGTCTCCCTCTCTCTCTGCCCCTCCCCTGCTGGCACTCTGTCTCTCACATTGTCTCAGAAATAAAGACATTAAAACACACACACACACACACACACACACACACACACACTGAACCTGAAGTACCTTTGAGGCAGACAAGTGTTCAGTGGGCTACTGGCCACAGGTCTAGAACCCAAAGGTCAGGTTAAAGAGACAAACTTAGGAATCACTGTATATGGATGGTAACCATGAGCAGCAGTGAGTTTGCTAGGTACAGAGTAAATAGTAAAAAAGATTTAGATAGATAGATAGATAGATGATAGATAGATAAACTGATTTTAGGATTCAATGTTTGACTTTTTTTTTAAGTTTATTTATTTATTTTGAGAGAGACAGAAAGTAGGGAAAGGGCAGAGATAGAGGGAGATAGAGAATCCCAAGCAGGCTCTGCACTGTCAGCACAGAGCCTGAATCGGAGCTCGATCCCACAAACTACGAGATCATGACCTGAGCCAAAATCAAGACTCGGACGCTTAACCAACTGAACCACCCAGATGTCCCTAACTTCATTTTATTATCATTATTATTTTAAGTAGCCTCCACACCCAGCATGGAGCCCAATGTGGGTTGAATTCATGACATTGAGATCAAGAGTCAGATGCTTAACTGACTGAGTCGCCCAGGTACCCCTAAGATTAAATGGTTAGAAGCTCCAAAATTTAACATCTGGGGACAAACTTACCCTTATCAAGAAGAATTGGCCAGAGAGGAGGAAGGAGAATCAGGAGAATATGATGTCTCCAAAGCCATAAGAAAAGACTTTTTCGAAAAAGATGAAGTGATTAAGTGTCCAGGCTGCTCAGAACTCAAGAAAACCACCATTGGATTGGGACTCCTGGGTGGCTCGCTGGGTTAAGCCACTGACTTCAGCTCAGGTCATGATCTCATAGTTTATGGGTTCGAGCCCCACGTCAGGCTCTGTGCTGACAGCTCAGAGCCTGGAGCCTGCTTTGGGTTCTGTGTCTCCCTCTCTCCCTCTGTCCCTCCCCTGCTCACACTATCTCTATCTCTCTCTCAAAAATAAATAAACATCAAAACAAATTAAAAAGAAAAGAAAAAGAAAAGAAAAGAGAAAAGAAAAGAAAAGAAAATCACCATTGGGTTTAGCAACATAAAGGTCACCAGAGGCCTTTGCCAAAGCTAGTTATTACCAGAACGATGAGGCAGAAGTCTGGCTGGTGTGGGGCCACACACAGCTCTCCGTGTCCCTGCTGGCTATAGCACAAGGACAAGAGTGAAGCAAAGTCTGGGTGCTGCCGGAAGACACGTGCACAAGAGGATCAAGCTCTTATTTGCGAGTCCTTCTGCCAGGAGCGCACCGACAGTCACGAACACGCTCCCTGTGTACACACGGTAACACGTCCTGCCCACTTCCTCCACCCTCTGCAGAAGTTACGCAAAAAATTATAGCTCTGAACCATAATAAAACCATTATTTAACATCACTTTGTGGGTATTTAGGAAAACAGAATTAACTACAGATGCCTCAATATTCAGTAATAAAACTAAACAGACTCTCAAAAAGTTTAGGCACATTAATTTAATCTAATTAAGAGAAAGTACCAAAAACCACAGTCAAAACGCACGTGCGCGCGCACACAAACACACACACACACACACACCTTTCTATTGATAGTGTATATATCTATATTTATGTGTATTCTTACTTTTAAATTAGAGTGGGTTTTGGGGGGTTAGGGGAAGGTAGGAATGAAGAAAATTCTCCCTTATTTTTCTTCATTTCTGGTTCCGACTGCTCTTACAAATACTTTGACTATGTATCTCTAGCTTATTCACTTATAAAATAATCTGATTCTTCTGCCTTTTCACAAAATTCTTTGTTGTACGAATCCCTCTTTTGAATTGTTCCAGACCTGGCCTTTTCTTACCCACCCACTTCTTTGCCCCTCTCCAATCTATTTTGCACGAGCACCTGCCTGACAGAATCCTATTTCTAAAATCCTAGTTTAATTATTTCTTTGCCCTTTCAAGAACTTACAATGGCTCCCTATTTCCCATCACATGAAATGCAGAGTTGTCTACTTAGAACACAAGACTCGCCACAATCTCTCCCTATTTGACTCATTCCAGTGTTCTAACTACTGCCCGAAGTACGACTCCTGCTCGCCTTCAGGCCATGTCAGAACTGGCTCCCACACTCCTATTTGCCCTTCCTCTATGCTTTGGTACCCACTTCTCTGATACGCCCTCTGCTACTCTCTTCACATAACCAAATCTCACCCATCTTTCAAGGCCCTGTAGGAAAAATCTACATGCAGAAATTACTTACCTTCTATAAGAAATTTGCCAATAAAAAAACTAATTCTCTGGGGTGCTTGGGAGGTTTAATCAGTTGAGCATCGGACTCTTGGTTTTGGCTCAGGTCATGATCCCAGGGTCATGGGATGGAGCCGTGTCAAGCTCCACACTGAGAATGGAACCTGCTTGAGATGCTCTCTCTCTCTCTCTCTCTCTGCCCCCATCCCCTGCTCGAGTGCACTCTTTCTCTTAAAAAAAAAAAATACTAATTCTCTGGAGATTTTACTATACCACTCTCTTTTTTTTTTAACGAAAAAAAAATTTTTTTAAGTTTATTTATTTTGGGAGAGACAGAGACAGCACAAGTGGGGGAGGGGCAGAGGGAGAGGGAGACAGAGGATCCCAAGCAGGCTCTGCACCATCAGCGCAGAGGGGCCTGACGAGGGGACTGGAACGGAGGGAACCACGAGATCGTGACCTGAGCTGAAACCAAGAGTCTGACGCTTAACCGACTGAGCCACCCAGGTACTCCTATGCCACACTCTTTACACGAATCATCTCCTCGAATGCTCAGCGTAACCCCCGGAGGTAGGCAATAGCTTGAATGTGATCCAAGGAAGGATTAAGTCCGCCTATGGAAAGAACCCAGCACAGTGCCTACCCATAATAAGGATTCGATAAACGCCGACGGTCATTATGCCAGCTACAGAGATGTTGTAACCCTCCCAGGTCACATGGCAGCAAGTGGAAAGAGCGAAAATTCAGACTCCTGCTTCGGAGCCCACCCTCTTACCTCGCGAAGAGCCCAATGCTCTGTCACGTCGCCAAGCTTCTCAACTATGACAGTCAACTATGATTTCTGCTATCTGACTTCCTTAGCAGCTGGAGTGTCTGTACTCCTCTGGTTTATACTTGATGGCTATCTTAGTCAGACTCACTTTTTCTTCAGTGTCTGTCTCATCTCAAGCTGCCCAAGAGTGAAGACTACGGGTGTGCTGATAAATGTTTAACAACCGGCTCTCAAGGAGGAGAGGGAGCTGGTTCATAGTGTCCATCCACAGTGTTTGCTGCCTTCAGAGGTATAAACACTCCTACGATGATCTCTTTCGAGATACCAAAGCAAAGTCAACCAACCCGTAAAATTCCTAAAATTTTAACAATCGGTCTTGCGAGTCGGTGCAAGCTGGCTACAGTACAGGCCTGGTACGAAGAACTAGATGTTACGCTGGATTCTCTTGTCTTTGCTAGTGCCAAGCTTATTACCGAGCAAATAGGATACATGACCACATATCGGGAACTTCTGGTTCAAGGTTGCAAGTTACACGTAAACATTTACTTAGCCTACTTCCCCAAATCCCATTGAAATGATGATACACAAAAACTAATGCTCCCATAATAATGCTTAAACAAGAAAGGGTGCCAACAGCCAATTAGAAAACTTTACAAATTCATTAAAGACAAGAAAGCAGATGGGCCCCCATTGATGGATAAGCCAAAGGAAACCACAGATTGAAACCAGCACCAGTGACGGCCACCGTGGCAATGGCAGCCATTCCTCCCAGGGAGACCCTCAGCAGGTATGGAGAGCTTACACGGACAGTGGAGCGAATAATCAGGGTAATTAATTAAAGGCTAAAAATTAGCTGGGCCAGTTTGTGCCCTCCCTGTCCTATGTGTTTTGAGCATTGTGTCCCCGGCTACAGGTCTCAGAATTGCTTTCCAAACCAAATGCAACAGTTCTCTGGGAAGGAACCCCGGTGTGGATATTGGAGGCTGGAGAAAGAGAGAAGAGACTATACTCTCTGGACTTTTAACTGGACCCAGAGGGGGAAAGTGGGTATAACTCTGGCAGCCCCACTAAAGTCAAATCTGTCCCCCACCTCAGGTACTCAGTATCTGTTCAGCGGATGAATGAACGAATCCTATAGCATGTAGACAGATGAATGACTCCTTAGGCAACCCAACAGCCTAAGTAAATGCATACAAATTCTGGATTTAAAACCAATAAAAACGGGTTTTAGCAGCCAAGTTGAAGAAGAGGGGGAATCTCCAAGGAACACAAATGAAGAGAAACATGGAAGGCAAGGTGTTCTGCTCTGGGTGACCACGTGATACAGTTCTAGCCAACAGGATGTAAGCAGGAGCAGGCAAGGGATTTCTGGGAAAGCTTGTTTTTCCTGATCTATAGATCATCCCTTCCTCCTTGTTTCTTCTCCCTTTTCCTCCCAGGACCATGGCTGTGAGGCTGGAAATGGAGGAGCCCACTTGCCACCAAGAGATAAGCAGAAGCATAAAAGCCACTCCTTGAGGGTGGAGGGACCCGAAGAAACAGGGAGCTTGAGGAAGAAGACCCGGCTGAAAGTATTTCTTCCCTTCTCTAACTATTTCCAGCCTTCCTGCTATGTTAGAAAAACAAAACTCTCCCCACTTAGGCTGCTGTAGCAGGGTTTGGTTGCATCCATAAATGACAAATTGTATGTCTGGAAACTTGAATGGAAGAAAAACACCCGTGAAAAATGGAAATTCTAGGCCTGAGATAAGTGTGTACAGGGGGTCTGAATGTATACTCCTTGCTTGACCCAGGAATCCTAAATTGAGAAATTAAGTTAAATAAAAAATTAAATTAGGGTGGGGCACTTGGGTGGCTCAGTTAAGCGTCGAACTTCGGCTCAGGTCACGCTCTCACAGTTTGAAGGTTCGAACCCCACATCAGGCTCTGTGCTGACAGCTCGGAGCCTGGAGCCTGCTTCAGATTCTGTGTCTCCGTCTCTCTCTGCTCCTCCCCCACTCGACTCTCAAAAATGAGTAAACAGTAAAAAAAAAAAAGGAAGACAGATTTGAGGAAATTTCTCAGAACGTAGGACAGAGAGACTATGAAGTTATATCTAAGAGCCACTGAAAACAGATCAAGAGGCTTCATATATACCAAATAGAAATGCCAGACAGAACAAAGGGCAGAAGAAGGGGAGAAGAGATGATATTTAAGAAAAGAACACCTGTGGGGCGCCTGGGTGGCTCAGTCGGTTGAGCGTCCGACTTCAGCTCAGGTCACAATCTCGCGGTCCATGAGTTCGAGCCCGGCGTCGGGCTCTGGGCTGATGGCTCAGAGCCTGGAGCCTGCTTCCGATTCTGTGTCTCCCTCTCTCTCTGCCCCTCCCCCGTTCATGCTCTGTCTCTCTCTGTCTCAAAAATAAATAAAACATTAAAAAAAAATTTAAAAAAAAAAGAAAATAACACCTGAGAATTTGCCAGAACTAAGTAAAACATAAATGAGTCTTCAAATTTCAGAAACATACAAACACCTTACCACTACAATTTTTTAAATTCACAATTTAATACACATGGTGAAATTTCAGAATGTTGATAAGAAAAAAAAATCATTAAAAAGCAAACGCTCTCATTATTCGATTAGAACATCATGCAATTTGTCATCAGTCACCATAGATCTCTGTGGGAACTGAACTGCATCCTGCTGCTGCACAGGGACAATAATTCTCATCCTAAAATTCTATACCCAGCTAAACTTTTATTCCAGGCTGACAGTGAAATAGACATTTCAAACCAAGAAAGTTTGAGACTTTATCTCACAATCACCATAAAAGAAAGACTCTTTTTTTAAAAAAGATCTACTATAGGGTTTACTTCAGTAACAAAAACAATTGAATCCGGAAGGAAGAAGTCAAGGACCAAACTTAAGGGTGAATTAAAAAACTGGTAAACATATTGTCAAAATTAAATAATGATTCACTCTAAATAAAAAATACTGATGATCAGTTTGAGAGAATTTTAATAATAAAGTAACACTGGTGGGGCGCCTGGGTGGCTCAGTCAATTAAGCATCCGATGCTTGGTTTCAGTTCAGATCATCATCTCGCAGTTTGTGAGATGGAGCCCCATGTTGGGGTCTACACTGTCAGTGTGGAGTCTGCTTGGGATTCTCTCTGTGTGTCCCTTCTCTGCTCGCACATGTGAGCACTCTCTCTCCGTCAAAATAGATAAGTAAACATTAAAAAAAAAAAAGAACTTGATGATCCAATAAAAAGCAGGAAAGGAGGGGGGGGATGGGGGTGAAAAAAACCCAGAAATACAAATTTAAGTAAATTCTAAACAGAAAATCAAAAAACATAATGTTGAGTAAACATACATACATTATATAAGTGTAAATAGATACTTTAAAACAAAAACATGGATCAATATAAAGTATTGTTAATGGACAGATATATGCACAAAAATATAAAAACAAGGATAGGAAAGATGGTCACCAATTTCAGAATAATGGCTACCTCCAGAGGGGATGGAGATTGGAACTGAAAACAAGTATAAAGAGGCTTCAATATATCTTCCTGTGTTTTTTTTTTTTTTCTGTACTGTGAAAGAAACCAAAAATAAAAAAAAAGAAAGAAAGAAAAAAGGGAAGGGAAGGAGGGAAGGAAGAAAAAGGAAGAAAAGGAAGGAAGGAGCTATTCAATGCAAGAGTAATTCTACACAAGCAGTACAAGAAAGTGTCCCCTTGGGGAGCTTGGCTGGCTAAGTCAGAAGAGCATGTAACTCTTGATATCAGGGTCTTGAGTTCGAGCCCCACACTGGGTGTAGAGATTACTTAAATAAATATAAAACTTTAAAAAAATATATTGCCCCCTCAACAAATTAAGAAGTACGGAGAAACAGATATGGCACGAATGAGCAGGAAATAAGACCTGTGAAGGATGATTTGATAACAGTGTGTCCTCAGTTACTATTATCGGTGTTAACATTCTACCTGCAGAAATCTGCTGGGAGACAAAATGGGTTTAACTTGTGCGGGGAAAAGACTGATAGGAGGTGAAGGAAGGGTCACGTGACTCTAAGAATTTTTTTAAATATTTGATAGAGGTGAGTAGGCATATTTTGGAAGATCCTGTTTCCTCACAATATTTACAAATAAGGATAATCTGACCAATAAAATCTCTTTCCGAAGGCAAAACGGTCCACTATGCGACTAGTTCTCCAACATGCTGGTATGCAAACATCCGGGTGAAAACCTGCAAGGAGTAAAAAGCCCCTTGGGACGTTTCCAATTCAAAAAGTCTCAAGTTCAGAAGGCTCCTCCACTCATTGCCCTTTGCCTTAACTCGGGGTGGGGGGCTCAAAGAAAGGAGGAGAAGGGGGATATGAGATGCAAACCTGCGTAAACCCCCCATTTACTTTACCCACACGTTCCCTGTTTCTCGGGAAGGCGAAGAATCGGTTGCAAAGAGAGCTGGAATCAATTTCAGCTTTCTACCTTTCCTCTCCCCACAATTTTCCAGAGAGTTGGCCACCCTCGCCTAGGCCAGACAACAAGGGAAAGTGGGATATAATTCTCTCTCTCTCTCAATGCAGCCTGGCCACGGGGACAGTATCAGCAGGAAAAGTTGCTCACAGGCTGTGTTGTTAGGTTTGTGGCGACTAAAATACAGCCCCTGCTCTCCTGTCCCTTTTCAGAGATGACAAAGATTTTCACCCAGACACTAAGACCACCGGACATGACATCTTGGGACAGTCCAGCGCCGACCCTGGGAGGGTCCCGTGAATCCTTTGAGACCACCAGACATCACGACCTCTGCCACTCCGGTCAAAAGAGGGATTCTGAAATGTCACTTCCCCCCAGTTCTCTTTTTTTGTTGAGGTGTATTTTACGTATTACAAAACATGCATGTTTCGCATATACAATTCTAAATATACAATTATAATTATACAAACATAAATATACAATTTTAGATATACAAAATACACAAATCATGTTGGTGGAACTATACATCCATCCCAGTCATGGTTCAATATAAAGTGGCCCTTTAAGGAAATTTATTATCTGAATAGATCCGATGGCAGTGAAACATGATAGCTTTTATTTCCAAATATCTTGCATTTGCAATCTTAGAACTAGCATCCGAGACGTGAAGATAATGAGATACAGGGTAGTAAATAGTATATTTTACCCCATCTATAAGAATAGTTCCACTTTCCATAGTCATTTAGATAAGAAACAGAAAATGCTATAAATCACTGTAAAGTGATTTGTACTTTAAAGCACAAATCTTAACAATTTGTATGCTGAAAAGTGATTAATCATACTTTATTTTCTTTTCAAATTTTCTTATACTGCCTCATGAATAAGCCAATACACCTTATCTTCTGTCCTATCTGAAAAATCTGGATGAACAGCCCAGGCCGAATTCCATTGTAGCGACAGGGGTACAGAGCTACAAATAATTCTCTTGAAGTCAAAGGAAAATAACAACAAATACAGGAACACCTTCCTCTGAAGTTCCTTTATTTTGGTTTAAACCTCTCTTAACAGGCTCTTTTCAAGTCTTTGGAGCATTATTAAACGATCCTACTATTGATTTTCCGCGCTCAGTACTGGTGAAATGGAGTGATTTGAGGACTAATGACTGAAGTCCACTCACTGTCTAAAGGACAGGTACAAAGGCAGACGTACTTGGAACTCATTCCTCCAACCATCCTCGTAACTTAGACTTCAGCGCCTGGAAATAGGACAGGTGGGAAATAGGACACGGAACTCAACTCATCTCTCTCACTTAAATATAGCACTTCTATTTCTGTGACTTATCTTGGGAAATTTCATAAGTATTGGTATATTTTGCTATTCAGCATGGAGCCGTATGCTTCACTTCTACCTTTGAAATCCAAATTTCCAAGTAATCGCTTTTAGGAGAGCATTCCTCTATTTTCAGCTTCATTCTCCATGGGCCATTTATTTGTGATGCTGAGCCATTGAGTAACTAGAGGTTACAGAAAGAATTTGTCATGCCAGATTCCATCTTAAAAAGAAAAGCTTTTAAGACAAACAAACCAATTTTTTAAATGAGTAAAAGAAATGAATAGGCATTTCACGTAAGGGGGAGGGGAAGAATGGTCTCATAAGTTCAACCTCATAAATAATCAGGAAAATGCGCATTAAAACCACAATAAGACACCATTTCACACCCCATCAGATTAGCAAAAATTTGTAGTCTTACAATACCAAGTGTTGATGAGAATGTAAAAGTACAGAGATGCTCATACAAATTGGTAAGGGGGGGAGGTGTCTTTAGGGGTGGTATGTCAGGATGTCTACAACTTTAAAATGGTTCAGCAAAAAAAAAAATGGGAAGGAGAAAAGAAAAAGCAAATATGATAAAATGTGTTTTCGAAAGTAGGGGGCAGGCTCTATCTAGGGGCAGAGGCTGCAAATTTGAATCATAGTTCTGATACTCATTAATG
>NW_026059880.1:0-50267 GCF_023721935.1 Panthera uncia | reverse complement strand
TTTACAGAGTGTGCATCTCGTACCAGGCATGTGCTGGGTGCTGGTGGCAACGGTGACGAACAAGCCTGACATGGTCTCTTCCAGAGCATTGTTCTTCCACCTTTATCTCTCCTTATCAAAATCCTGCCCCTTCTTCAAGGGGTCTGAGCCCTTGCCAACAACACTCAAACCATCCTACTGCAGAGTCATCTGGTGCCTGCAGAAACTCCCTAGCCTCATTACTTATATTACTCTTTTGGTACTTACACTGCCTTTTGTATTTACGTATTATCTGTGCAGCTGGATTACTAAATGTTTGAGGACAGGAGCAATCGCTCATGTTTTTGTGCGCCAAAGCACAGTTAGCATGCAATAAAAATGATATTTAGCATTTACTGAATGCCTACTCTTTTCCGGTCAAAGAGGTTTTCAACGCTGTGGGAAGGGGTGAGTGTATTAAGCATGTCTTTTATTTTCTGTATTCTGATGCTTTGACGTCTGGGGCTCTGCGGACCTGGAGTGACTGCTTCTCTCAGAGTTAGTCAATTCCTAGGGAAAATAAACCACTCACCCACTAGTGTGCTCCTCAAATACAAACCAGCCAATCCAGAATCCACATCCCAAACATCTCCTTCTCTCACCCTCCGAACAACCTGTCTGCCCTAATCGTCACAACGTCAGGTACCAGACAATATGAACAGCTCCTATGCCCTATGCGTAGTTCTCTGAAATTATTCAAACTAGCCAGTTCCTGAGACTCTCTCTCCTCTTCACCCATTCATGTCTCCAGTAACAACAGTAAAGTCTCTTGCCCACATCTCCCTCTCTTTCCGCCTCCTGGCCGGGACCCCAGTGCTTTCCTGTGTGGTCCCAGGCCCATGGGATGGCACGTTCTCTCCTTCTGGGAACTATAACAAATGATCTTTTCAATGGCCGTCAACTCCTGATCTGTTGGTCTTCGTATACCTCAAGTTTCTATTAACAGACTATATTTTAAAGCAGTAAGGGAGGTATCAGTTTGTGTTTTTTTCCAGAGGAGTGAGGTTGTATGGGAAAAATTAAGATCATTTCATATTTGGTAAAAATATCCAGTTTTTCTGGAATTTTAAATAAAGCCAAGTCTGAGTCCATTTTTTTTTTGGCAGGTAGAAATACCCAGAATCTGCATTTTCCACCAGAGTCAACAGTGGAGAAAATATGGGGCAGGGGGTGGGGGGTGGGTACGGAGAGGGAGAGACTTTTATGTTTGTCTAAATGGATCTATGTTTGTTAGGATAGGGCTAGGATGTCGTCACAAAAGGGAGCAACAGGAGCTTAAAGACAGTAGAAGTTTACTGGTTTCCCACGTAACATGCGAGGTGGGTATTTGAGGTCGTTAGATGCTCTGCTCCAGGCATTCAAGGCCTTGGGGCTCTGGCCTCCTCCACGGGGTCAGGGCTGGGGCTTTGCTGGCTCTAAGTGGGGCAGATGTAAGGAGGAGACACATCCAGCGTCTTAGCCAGTAGCCCAGAGTGGCCTGTCCAGTCGTCACATTCCATTCCACTGAGTCATGTGACTATGTCTAACTGCAGGCAGGCTGGGGAACAGAGAGTGGCTGAGCAGTCACATGCCCAGCTACCGCTTAATTACCATGGCAGAGAGAGGACTGACCTGGCCGGAGACAGGCTGACACGGCTACAGTACCAGAGACTGGAGAAGCTGAGAAATACAGCTTCCCAGGCATCTTAGGAAGTATCATTATTTTCATTTGACAGATGGGGACGCTTGAACTCAGAGTGGTAATTAATTAGTCCAAGGTCACAGCCTCGTTGAAAGTAGAACTGGAATTTGAAGCCAGGACTATGGGATTTTAAATCTTCTTTTTCTTTTTCTTTTCTTTTTCTTTTCCCAGCGTTATTGAGGTATAATTGGCAAAACTGTAAGATCTTTAAAGTGACAATTTGCTATACATATGCAACGCGGAAAGACTCCCTTTCCCAAGGTAACTAACACACCTGTCACCTCACGTACCTACTTTTGGGTTTTTTGGTGAGAACATTTAACTTCTCAGCACATTTTAGTTTTACTCTACAGTCTTATCAGCTATAATCACCATGTTTTACATTAGATCCTCACACATTATTCATCTTAAAACTGGAAGTTTATTGTACCCCTTGACCAACCTTTCCCTATTTTCCCCCAGCCTCCATAAACCACTTTTCTACTGTTTCTGAGTTAATTTTTCCCTTTCTTTTTCTTTCTTTCTTTCTTTCTTTCTTTCTTTCTTTCTTTCTTTCCCTCTCTGTCTCTTTTTCTTTTTCTTTTTTTTATTATTCCACATGTAAGTGATAACATGATGTATTTGTCTTTCTGTGTCTGGCTTTTTTCACCTAGCATAATGCCCTCCAGGTTCATCCGTGTTGTCACAAGTTATAAGATTTCCTTTTATCTTTTTTTGTAAATTTATTTATTTAAATTCTAGTTAGTTAATATACAGTGTAATATTGGTTTCAGGAGTAGAACCCCGTGATTCATCACTTAACATACAACATCCAGTGCTCAACCCAACAAGTGCCCTCCTTAATGGCCATCACCCATTTAGCACATCCCCCCCCCCACCGCCCCTCCAGCAACCCTCAGTTTGTTCTCTGTATTTAAGAGTCTCTTATGGTTTGCCTCCCTCTCTGTTTTTATCTTATTTTCCTTCCCTTCTCCTATGTTCATCTGTTTTTTTCTTACATTCCATGAGTGAAATCCTATGATATTTGTCTGTCTCTGACAAATTAATTTTGCTTAGCATAATACACTCTAGTTCTATCTTTTTCTTAAACATTTAATACTCTTTGTATCCCTTTCTCTTCTTGCTAATATTCTTCAGTTAATATTCCTGACTCCATCAGTCTGCAGTGAAGTTTGTATTTTATTCTCCCTTTTTTCTTAAGCCTATAATTTACAAAATGTGCCTATCAATATTGATTTTTTTTCCAGCTCACGTTTCCCTAATTTGTTTATCTCATGTTCATTATTCTTGCATTTGGTCATCCTTCTTTCTTATCCAAATTGTAACTGAAACATTGTTGTTCTGTTCTATTCACTATATCATGTTTTGCTGCTTTTTCTTACCTTACCTTTTTTCTAATAATTTACTCCTGAGGATATAGGCTAACTCAGACCAAAGATAGTCCTATCTTGATTGAAATCAGTCGATAAAGCCCATGAAACGTTACCTTAGGTTTCCAAAATGTTTGTGTATTAAATGTCAAGCTATTTTATTAAATAAACTGGCATTCGTATTGATTCTTTTAGTCCAATGTACAAAACAAAGTGTCCTATACTAGGGTCATTAAAATCACATAGTGGGTTTCTGCAAGCAGCTAAATTCTAAGCAATGACATCATTGTTCCCAAGAAAAAAAAGGTAAGAAAGGTAAATGCAAAAGCGTAGGGACCAACTGGACAAACAGCAACAACTTTATCTCCTGGGTTTTCTATGTAGTTCCTCCATATACTTGGGCTTTTGTTTGGGACAATGTTTATATAAATTAATCAGATCGATAAAAGGAAACACAATTGGATTTCTAATTTACTAATTTCAAGAGAATATTCAGCTGGTAAGAGAAAATTTATTTTCCTGCTACAAGTAGATCTAAGCAGACATTGTCCTAAAACTTCAATAGCTTATAGAGTCAAAGAAACAATTGAATACTAGTTTATCTCCCCCATATAATATTCTCTTATATTTTTTGTGTTCTAGTCATCATAGGGTATGGATTATGCTTTTTGTCTAAAAAAAATAAAGAAAAGTAACAAAAGCAACAACAACAGATCAACGATGCTCCTCTAAGTATCAATCAGGAAGCACATGTGGATGAGCCCTGTGGCCAGAGACAGGGTGAGATCCAGCTGCATCGGTCAGGAGAGGTTAACTGCTGTGACGGTCAGTGCCCAGGACTAAAAGTCCACTTTCACACATGAAAATGTGCTGTTCCTGGCCAGCCGGCCCTCCCATTTGACTCTTTTCCAAGCAATTACTCAGGACCCAGGCTCCTTCAACCTTGTGTCTTGACCATCCCCAAGGGCAGTAGAGCCCTCAGATTCCTAAGTTCCCAGATGGCAAGAAACCAAGGGAGTGGAGGATTGTGTGGGAGGGTAGTGCCTGGGCAGTGTCGTCTGGCTTTATACCCCAAAGGAAAAGGAAATGGTCAGTGAACACATGGCAATCACTACCACCATAGCCAAAATAAATAACAATTAATTTTCAAAGTGTTCCCATTTACACCTACTTTCCTGGGACAGCAACCCTGGAAATAAAATTGGTGACAAGGTACACTAGGGTGTTCATTAGCGGCCCATGATATTTGCACCTCTGGAGTTTTAAAAAGTGCCAGCTTGAAGCCAGCTGTATCAGACTAGGGTCACTAGTTCCAAACATGAATCCATGAATGCTGGTGTCGGGGGGGAGGAAAACATTTAGCAGAGGTAAACAGAGGTATCCAAGGATAGCCTCTGAAAGGTTAGCTTCCATTTTGAGGGTACCTATGAATGGCAAAATTTTAAGATGACCTCTAAGATTACCACTCCATAAGATAGCACTCCTGTGATTCAGTTATTTCATATAGCATAGGAGAAGGGATTTTACAGCTGCAATCAAGGTACCTAATCAATTGATTCTGAGTTATTCAAAAGGGAGATTATCCTGAGTGGGCCTGACCTAATCAGGTGAAGCTATGGGGACAACCAAGGTCAGAAACCGAAGTCAGAGAGATTCAAAGCAGCAAACTCTCTTACTGGCCTTGAAGAAATAAACTGCCACGTGGTTTTGAAGAAGTCAGAGCCCATCACAAATGTAGATAATTTCTATACTATTTACAAACAAAATGTAGTTTTCCAATTTAACTATTTTATGGAGGTGGATGAATCAGCAAGTAACTTTATGCTGTTCAGGTCACCACATATATATTATCTACATTTGGGCATGTGTACATGTGGGGGTTCCATTCTTTCCTGCAGCTCCTCTAAGGGTTTTGAGCCCAACATTGCTACCTAGCAAAAACAATTCCACCATTAGGCTTTTGCAGTTGCCAGCACAGATACCGTTCCTGCCCCAAAGCTTCCCAAGTATGCAGAAGCCATTTAACGTAGCACCTTTGAAAACACTGAAACCACAGGAGTCTTTTAAATTCACAAACCTGATCGTGTCACGCGCCCTGCTTAAAATTACGAGTGACGTACCACTGTCTACAGCATGAAGTCCAATCAGTATCTGACAATTAGCCACTGGCTCCCTGTCTTGCTTCATCTCTGGCCCGTGTGCCTTTCCAATCTTCTTGTTCTGAATGCAAGTTGTTATTGCTTCCCTGTGTGCCTCAACCATTTTGGTCTTCTCCTCCGTCTTTGGGCTAACATCTCCTTATCCTTGAGGGTTTTATTTCAACGGCCAACTCCTGTTGCATTTGTTATATGCTTCAGGTATTTGGCTTTTACGCAAGTCTCCCTACCTCTCTGAATATCCGGCTTCTAATATTGAATGGTGAGGGCTTACATAGCTATGGTGGATGCCATATCATCTAAATGCATTTCATTCCTGAGTTCCAAATAGCACACAATAACAATGTGGTTAGTGTAGGCTCTGAGCTGTATGTAAGATCTATAAATACACACACACACACACACTGCCCTAATCAGTTTCTGATTTTGGATAGCAAGAATTCAGAAAGTGAAGGCTACTTGATTACTGGTTTGTTTCATAACTGACTTTTTACATAGGTATGTGATATATGCTATATAGTATGGAGCTAAAGGCATGGGGTCTATAGCAAAACTGCATGGGTCGAAATCCCAGCCCTACTGCTTATCAACCTAACTCTCTTCTTCACCACCATAGCTGCATAGTGGGGATAATAATAGTGCCAGTCTCATTAAGTTATGGGGATTAAATGACGTGTTTGCTCCAAAATGATATAAGGGGTGTGTGTGTGTGTGTGTGTGCATGCACTTTACTCTTCAAGTTGCTTACATGCTCCCTGGGGGCAACAGTCATGCTCCATATTTCAATAACGGCAAGCAGAGTGTCAAGTATACGGTGAGCATTTATTAAATATTAATTCCTCCCCCTTTCTCCCAAGAATACACACCTTGCCAGTACCTCTGTCTACTCCCATGATGCTGAACACTGTGCTTGACTCAATGGTAAATGTGCGTTGGTCAGTTGGCTGAACTAGAGTTAATTGCTGCTGGCAGTCATGTCCTACATAAGTGCCTCAACCTAGGAAGGATGTTCACTGACCCATACAACAGGGTTTCAACGATCTTGGCCACCAACCTGTTCGCAGTTCAGGTGAGTAGTGATAATGGGCTGTGACGAGACAGGAAAGACCAGTCTCATAATAACAACTTAAAATAACCCACTATTCTCAAAGGCAAATAGCTGTAATTACAATGAAATACAATGCTTATAAAGAAGATTATGACTGCCCTCCACTTGAGAGTGTCTTACATTTAAAACTACGTGAAGATCAATGAGCCTGAATGAATACAGTGATTCAGAATGATCTAAACTGTTAGTGCTGCCAGAGAAGAGAAAGCTGTCCTGAGAGTACCTCCATTCTACCCTCTCTCGAAGTATATTGCCTGGGCGCTTGATGGTGAATTAAAGCCTCGCAGAAAGCTGATTGGGGGATTCAGGTATGGGAGGAGGGTTGTTTCAAGCCATGACAGAATGTGTGGGTGTTCTTCATGACCTTCTTGTAACCTCGGAAAGCATGCTATCTACATCATCTCCTGGGGCCACAAGAACTTCTTTGTCCTTCGTGGACTCCCCCACAGCCCAGCCAATAGAGAAGCCGGCTCCAGCTCAGAAAAGGATTCTGCACTATGCAAGTGGCACGATACTGCTTAGGAAGGCAAGACGATTTGTCAGGCTGAACAAAAACAAAACAAAAAAACCCAAAAATCTGCACAGAGGCTCATGCATTTAGACGCTAATATAAACTCCACAGCTTATGGGTTCTTTCATGTGTCCACCGTCCCTTACGTACCCAAATTACCCATTTGCTTTTATTTTCCTTTGAAAGAGAAAACGAGTAACTTCAATCCCTCCGCCTCCTCACGTCTAGATGGATCTTAAGATGAGATTTTGCTCCTCCCCACAATTTTGTGGTGGCTCAGGAGGAGAAGAAGCATGAAAGGGGAGACAAAAGCAAATAAAGATATAAAAATAAATGACCTGCTTTGACTATGTCCCCTTTCTTGGTGGAATCTGAAAACTTCCTTTATAGGTTCTTTTATGGCTGCTTCAAAGCTGTCTAAGTGGAGACACAGGTAAAGAGCAGAAAGGGACTGGGCTGGAAACCACAGTGATTTCCTGGGGAGAGAGTGCCCTTGGCTGGTCCATGGATCGTCATTGTCTCCTACCAGACACACAGACTTCTCGACCTCAGATAAAACTTGAGCGTCACAAAAGTCTGTTTGGAAGGATGCTTTGTATGTATTTCTTTTATTTATTGTTTTCAGTATTACCTGCAGTTTCTGCGCATATGTGCCAAGATTTTGCAAGCGCAGAGAAAGAGCATTCTGGTTCTACACCTTCAAGGTCCTGGAAAACAATTTTAGCAACACAAAATGTGTTTGCATACTAGCTGAACAGCGCTGAGTAGCTAAACTGGTTGAGTTTCTACATACTTTTTAAAGGGCAGCGTTACTAATTTGACTTAAATGCTCAGCATGTTAAATCTAAACCAAATTCTTTTGCACGAAGTACTCTCTCAACACTCAATTGAGCATGGGAAAATTCAGAATTCATACCTCTGTGACCTCAGTAATACTGGGGGTTAGCAAAAAGTAGGACCGTACACAAAGAAATCACAAAGCTGATCATCTAAGAGTCAAGGAACAAAAATGCTCTGGGAGTTTATAGTCTACCATTGCAGCCCATTTTGTTAGCAAATTGATCGTTTTGTCGCTAAATACAGCTGGATTGATTTATCTCGAAATCCATCGCCCTGTTGGAAATAACCCCATAGGAAGACACTTGCTGGTACCTGTCTTGAAGTGAGAGATAGCAGATCTGTGGGGTTTGGAGCTGAGTCAGGGTGGTGTTAGCTTCTAGAATCACCCTGGCAGCTTTTGTGACAGGCTCTATTATCATGTGATAGTTTTAAAATAACATTTTCTGATTAGAAAAGTACTGCAGTTTCATTGTAGATAAACTAGAAAATACAGATGAAAATAGAGTAAGAGCCTTTTTATAACCCCATTATCAAAAATAATGCACTCAACTTTCTCATATACATGATATCCATTTAAATCTTCTTTTTTAGGGGTGCCTGGGTGGCTCAGTCAGTTGGGCGTCCGACTTCAGCTCAGGTCATGATCTCTTGGTTCGTTAGTTCGAGCCCCACGTCGGGCTCAGCGCTGACAGCTCGGAGTCTGGAGCCTGCCTCGGATCCTGTGTCTCCCTCTCTCTTTGCCCCACCGCTGCTCATGCTCTGTGTCTCTTTGTCTTTCAAAATTGAATAAATGTTAAAAAAAAATTTTTTTTTAAATCTTTTTAGGAGCTCCTGGGTGGTTCAGGTGGTTAAGCCTCCAATTCTTGATTTCAGCTTGGGTCATGAGATGGAACCCCATGTTGAGCCCTCCCCCCAACAAACCAGGCTCTGTGCTGGCACTGGGCTTGGAGTGTGCTTAAGATTTTCTCTCTCCCTCTCCCTGTGCGCCTTCCCAGCTCGCTCCCTCCAGCAAGCTCTCTCTCTCTCTCTCTCTCTCTCTCTCTCTCTCTCTTTCTCTCTCTCAAAAGAAAGAAAAATAATTTTTTTAATGTGAATATGGTGAAGTAGCAGTTGATTCAAAGTTTAATTCTAAAGTCAGCTTTGAAAGGAGGAAAACCTTGCAAACTATTCCTGAGCTGACCTCAAATCACTCAGAAGGTACAGCGTATACTTTTTATGGTTACAACCCTGGAAAGTGCTTCTTAAGCATACTAAGAGAATGGCTCAGCTAGACTGAAGGAAGAAAGGAAAGCAATATCTTAAAATAACCTGGGGAGAGGGATGGAGAATTCTAAAGTGGTCCTGCTTACTGGAAGTTTCTACTCTGTTATGGTTTAATATTAAGCAACTGTAACCTTGATACATATTAATAGATTGGTTATTATGTAGATTAAACATGATAATGGAACCACACCTTCTTGGAGGCTAGATTCTACACTTAGTGCCAAAGATACACATATAATGCAATATGCTGCTCCCTCCCTCTCTCTCTCTCTCTTTCTCTGTCCCTCCCTTGTATATGAAAAAACTCAGGTCATACATACTGTTTTGGAGCCCACTTCTTCCATTTAGCAAGATATTTTAAGCATTTTCCAAGATAAATATTCTAAAACACGTTTTCTGTTTATAGTTACTGCTCGAAGTTTGTTTTAATATAATTATATTTCTGTTGCTTGCTATGGGAAGATGTAACTTATCTATTTGAACTCTGCAAATGATTTCCACCAGAAATCATTTGTACCTGGGAATCTAAACAAACTCTATGCTGCTCTGGCAGGGGGCTAAAGATCTGAGGTTGAAGGACATCTGTGTTTGAAGATGGAGTTCGCAGCAGGAAACGAGGGGACATCTCCACCCCAGCATTAGGATGAATGTTTCTGTTGTTAGTTTCTTACCACCATCTAAGACGCTTTATTTTCTAGCCACTTATTATAGCATTCTTATGCTATCTCTCCTTGAGAACAATTTTGCAGATAGATAATCTATCTGCAACAGCTAGATAATCAACAAGCTACATGAAGCCAGACTAGGAGAAAAACTGAAGGCAGAGAAACAAGGCAATGATGGAAATTCCCAGAATGGCATGAAAGACATGAGCTTTGAAGTTGAAGAAGAGACTGTGTGAAAGTGGCAAATTTGAAGACCACAGACAAGAATAATTAGTAGGAATTGGTGATTAACTAGAGGTTAGTTAGGATAACTCAGTCATGAGGGCTGATCGTTATGATTGCCCCACCCCTCAAATCCGCAGCCTGAGAGGCCCTAAGCTCTCACCACGATTTTCTGCTCTTTCTGGAAGGCTGTGTCCTCCCAGCCATTCCTGCTCTGTGACCTCTGACTCTCCTATGAGCTGCTTCTGTTCGCACCGGATCAATTTCCAATATGAAACTCATCGCCCTCGTTCATTTCCCAAACTAGCTCTCCCAGCAGCCAACCTTTATGAGCTCAGCAGATGACCCAGCAGCAGGCCTTCCCCCTTGCCTGCCTCTGTGAAAGAGGATATTAAGGCTAATTATATCCTGTCACCCCTTGAATTCAGGGAGGCCATGTGGAAGTAGAAACCTGTTAGGGGTGTTTCCAGGAAAGATTTTACTTTCTTAAAAGAAGAACAGGGCCATCATTGCTAGACTTTCCCTCTTTTTCCTTCTTCCTGCCTCGATGTGTGAGCCCACAGCAGCTACCTGAGACCATGTGTGGAAAACGCGAGCAAAAAGCCACCAGAATTAAGGATGACAAAGTGGAACTAGAGAAAGTTCCTGGGCCCCTGATGGTATCACTGAGCAGCTGAATCCATGCCAGCAACTACGTATCTCTGATTTTAAATAAACTCCCATTTATTTAAGCCACCAGGAGTCTGATTCTCTTACTACTTCACAGCCTAATACGCCCCTAACAGTAGAGAAGATTTTTACTTGGGGGAACTAGGGAGGGAGAAAGTTGTACACTTTTACCATCTTGCTTAGCCCACCTCCTCTCTAGTTCTCCCTTCCCCTGTCCCTTTAATTTCACCCTCTGGGCCAAAAAGCAAAGCAGGACCATCCCTTTGTCTCACATGCAGCATTTGTAAACACGAAGCCCCTTTTCACTTAAAATGTAACTTAGGCGTCTCTTCCTTCATTCCACATATTCACCAAATGTTTTTTTTTTTTTCAATAATATCAACTCTTTCCCTAAAAGGAATTTTGATGCCAAATATCCAGATTAAAATGTCCTCCACTTTCATCCATAAAATATAATGCATTTCTTAAAAGGATACCAGTGCTTACCCCTCTAGAGGCTGAGAAGAGAACATTGCCAGTATTGATGAGGTCATTCTGCACAGCAACGAGAATCGATCACGGGGTTTTGACGCCATCTGAACGGAGAGCACTGCCCGTCAAAGGCCGAACTATCCGGTGTGCTCTCTCCCCACAGGGAAGGTCATTTCGGTGGGGCTTAGTCAGCTAAGCATGCTCCCCATGTAGTGCACATTCACTTCGTTTTATTTGTTGTTTTTAAGCAATCTCCATGCCCAACATGGGGCCCGAACTCACAACCCGGAGCTCAAGAGTCTCAGGCTCCTCTGACTGAGGCAGCCAGGTGTCCCTCCCTCATCCACTCAGAGATGACTTTGTAAACACTGAGAAGAGGCCCTCCACCCCGGCCAGCTTCCCCTACGAGCCTGCCCTGAGGCTGACAAGCCAGAAAATGCTCACCAGATAAAAATGTGAGAGCCTGCCCCAGACTAGGCCCAGAAAGTTCCTGCGCTCAGCCAGCAGGGGTCAGCTGCCAAGAACTTCCCAACCTTGGTTTGGGGAGCTCAAGAGAGCTGGTAGCTTTTTCAGAAATAATGTTTTGTGTGTTTTCTACCAGAAAGAATTGAGACTACGAGGCATAAATGAGAGTGTATTTCGTTGTATAGGTGTGTTTAAATGTCTTTTTTTTTCTCTCTGTGCTAACCCCACACTCTACCCTCATATATTTGACCCTTTATTAAACCTAGTCACGACTTAAAAAAAAAATACATTCGTCTAAATTAGCGTTTCTCAAGAGGGGTGATTTTTGTCCTCCAGAGGACATCTGGCAAGGTCTGCAGACGTTTTTGGTTGTCACACTAGGGTGAAAGAATCCTACTGGCATCTAATAGGTAAAGGACAGAGATGCCATAAGCATGCCACAATACACAGGACGGCCCCAAACATCAGGGGATCATCCTGCCCAAAGTGTCAGTAGCACTGGGTTGAGAAACCCCAGTCAAATCCAAAGACTAGCAAAAATTAAAAGAGAGAGAGAGTTTAATTTTTAAATGTATTGATGCATTTTTAATATATCTGTTTTGTTATTTGTTGTCACTGCCTCTGGTTATATCTATTGTATCCTAATATAATAAATATATTTTTATAATCTTATGACATCAACTGGGTATTTAGAATCACTTGCCAATATTGATTTTCTTGCCTGCCTTTTTTGTATTACATTTTTGTTCTTTAGTCTTAAAGCAAAACCATCCCTTATCCTTTCTAAAGTGGAATCATTTATCCAGCCTTTTCCCCCCCTCTATCACAACCTGAGCATTTCACCTAAGAAAGACTACAGACTTGCCAATCAGTCAACACAATTGTTCGGCCCGCAACAGAGGGCCCACCACTGTGCTGCCTCCTTTAAAGCTGTTTCCACAGGCTTATGTCTTTACCAATTCCATGCTTGACAGAGAAATCATGTTTGGGGGGTGGAGGAGGGTGGGGGTAGGGGGGCAAGGAACAAAACTTTCCCACATACCATGTCCTCCTCTGACCCTTGTTATTTCAAATTCTTCAAATCTCATCTCCTTTTCCTTTCTAGAAACTTCTCTGAATTGTCTTTAATCAACTCTCTGCCTTCAGAATTCTAAATGTATATTCTCTCTTCTATTTAAACGGTGCTTAACAAATATACCTTATGATGGCTGCCATATTTTGGTCTGTAAAGTTATTAAACATTTGTTTTCTTTCCAACTACAGAAGCACTTTTGGGGGACGGACCATGTCTCACCCTTTATTAAACACCTGAGGTACCAAGCTATTATAGGGCCCGAACAAAAAGCCATCCAAAAAACAGTGTATTCGTAAATAAAATATAGATCATGGGTGTATATGCTTAAGACAGTATGGATATACTAATTTATGTCCTCAGACTCCTGATTTGGCAATAATGAGATGAAAAAAAAGCATCTTGTCTCCCTGAGAAAACTTTTCCTACGATAAAAGTCATGGGTAAGCTTGGCTGAAGTTCATATGACTAAGTCATGACCAAAAAGAAACTTGATCCGTGACCTTCAGTGAAATGCTCGATGTAGAAAATGTAAATGTGCTTAATGATTAGTGATGCTTGTTAAAAATTAAGTCTTTAAAAAATCTATTTATCTGAATTTTAAGGCTACACATACCTGGAGGTCATAGGTGATACCCTTCTGACCAGATTTCTGTTTCTAATACTTTTCTTCTAATGGCCTTCAAAGCAAATAGAACAACTAAGTCAATGAGAAAAGCAACAGGAAACATATTTTCCATACATCTATTGTCTAATTTCCTTTTAGACAAATCCTTGATCCTCAGACAAAAGACTTATTCCAAAATAACTTGATTTAAAATACCTCATTTCTGTAAGTTTCATAGTAAAACTATGTTTAGCATTCATATGGTATGAATGTTTATAACTTCCTTAAAAACTTTCTCTTTTGAGGGGTGCCTGGGTACCCCTTAACCTGGGTACCCCCTTAACCGATGCAATCGGTTAAGCATCAGACTTCGGCTCAGATCATGATCTTGCAGTTCCTGGGTTCAAACCCTGCATCAGGCTCTGTTCTGTCAGCTCAGAGCCTGGAGCCTGTTTTAGATTCTGTGTCTCCCTCTCTCTGCCCCTCCCCCACTTGTGCTCTGTCTCCCTCTCTCAAAAATAAATAAAAACATTTTAAAAAATTAAAAGAGAAATAAATAAAAGTTTCTCTTTTGACATAAATGTATATCCTATTTGCTGCAGCCTTGGAGTTTGCCAGTTTATCAGGCACTATTTCTCTCTAAAATATCTTTGGGGACTCCAAATGGAAAAAACACAACAAAAGAAAACGTCTTATGGAACAGTCCACCATTAAGGAAAGAAGTACAAGGTGGGGCACCTGGGTGGCTCAGTCAGTTAAGCGTCCGGCTTCGGCTCAGGTCATGATCTTTCAGTTCGTGAGTTCAAGCCCTGCATCGGGCTCTGTGCTGACAGCTCAGAGCCTGGAGCCTGCTTCAGATTCTGTCTCTGTCTCTCTTGGCCCTTCCCCTGCTCACACATTGCCTCTCTCTCTCTCTTTCTGTCAAATATAAATACACATTAAGAAGAAGAAGAAGGAGAAGAAGAAGAAGAAGAAGAAGAAGAAGAAGAAGAAGAAGAAAAAGAAGAAGAAGAAGAGGAAGAAGAGGAAGAAGAAGAAGGGGAGGAAAAAGAGGAAGAAGAGATCTGGAGCACATCCCTACTGCAGCCAGTGAGAGCCACGGTCCTTCCCCGAGTGCAGATGTTCTGAAGTAAGCATTGCTCCTCTCTTGTGCCCTCTCTTTTTTGCCGTACTAGCTCCCAGTTTCATCCATTGGCTGACAAAACTTGAGCAGCTCATAGTGCTGGACCTGTAGTAAAAGGAAGACCTTCAGGCTGAATGTTAAAAATGCAGATTTTAGGACAGCAAAAGAACTATCAAGGAAAAGGTCAAGGAAATCCAGCATGAGGAGTAACAGACAATTAGGCATCGGTGGAAGAAGCCTTTTGACTTTGTAAAGGGCTTTAGAAACAGCACGACAGCCCAGCAAGGCTGACCTATGCCAGAGGACACAGTGGCCACAGGCAAGGAGTGACAGACATTAAGGGAGAAGGGCCCTTGCCAACGCGTGAAGGATGGATCTCGAGGACTGGGATGCCATGGGCCCGTGAAGAACTCAATGTCCCTTTCATTTAGAGTCCTCATTTCCAGGAGGGAGTTTCATTGTCCCCAGGGACAATTAAGAATATGAAATCATTTATTTTTCTTCAAATTTAAAAGCAAGCACCTTGGGGCGCCTGAGTGGCTCAGTCGGTTGGGCATCCGACTTCCCTCAGGTCATGATCACGGTCTGTGAGTTCGAGCCCCATGTCAGGCTCTGTGCTGACAGTTCAGAGCCTGGAGTCTGCTTTGGATTCTGTCTGTTCCTCCCCCACGCATGCTCTGTCTCTCTGTCTTTCAAAAATGAATAAACGTTAAAAAATTAAAAAAAAATTAAAAAATAAAAGCAAGCATCTTTATTCTCCACATTCTTGTGTTCAACTAACATCTCTTAAGTGTCCTTTGCTGAAGACTGAAACTGCAAAAGCAACAAGACAAAGGTTTCTCGTGAGAAGCTCACAGTCTCGGTGAGCTCGGTGAGTCTGGCTGGCTCAGTCAGGGGGAAGATGTGATTCTTGATCTCAGGGTTGTGAGTTTGAGCCCCATGCTGGGTGTAGAGATTACTTAAAAATACAATCTTAAAAAAAAAAAAAAGAGTTCACGATTTTATAAGGGCAGATACTGAATATTCCCCGTGGCCCCACTAGATCCATACACTACCCTGCCCAATGCCCCTGTGGGTTGACTTTCTGGACAGCATCAACCAGGCTTCTTTGGCCCTCGGCTTTAGATAGGCTCCGTCAATGGGCGGCACAGTGGGAGAAGGGTAGGGGAGAAAATAGTAAAGCTTTTTATTGCCTTGGCTCCTTCTGCCCTCCCATGACTTGCCAGTGGTTGTACCCCCTTCCAGCCACAGCTATGACCTTCTCCTAGAGCCACAGACGGAGCCAGATCTTAGTAACCATTCTGTCTCCTTCAGCCCCAGGGCTGACAGTGGCTTTCCCCCTGATGTAGAGTGGGAGTGCCTCATTACCCCTTTTGGTTCTCCTTGATGTGTAAACATCCTCTCATTAAACTCTTTCATCTGTTTCCTCTAGGCTGATATAGGAGGCAAGCTGGACCACAAGAAAATGTCATAGAGTATCAAACCCAGGGTGAGGGTCAAAGGAAGGAGTCATCAGTTCTGACTAGGAGATCAGGTGAGGCTGTGGTTTATAAAATCCTTTTCCTATTTACTCTTTCAATTGCCCATTGACATTTCCCTAGGGAGATGGAATCGGCCACATTATTTTCCAGCAACTGCAGTGGAAAAATCTAATGACACCATCAGGGAAAAGTTCAGCGGCCATGTGATTGACTATATAATGAAGTTCTAAAATGTATCTAAAATGTATCTAAATGTATCTTAAAAAGTATCTAAAAATGGTACATAACATACTGGTGTGTCTGAAGGTTATATGAAATACACACAGAGGGTGAGGAAAACTTTTAAAATCCAACCCACTTTCTAGTTGACTAATAACTAAGATGACTAACAGTTATGTATTCTCGCTAATGACTGTACTAATTAATATAATGTAGTATAATATAGTAATTATATATGGAATTACATGTATAGATATTATCCATAGTAATTACTTACCACATCACCATGGGATGTCCATTTTAAAGCAAAGGAAACTGAGAATTAATGCCTCACGCAAAGTCAGAACAGCCTGTGAATGACTGATTGGGGATTCCAAGCCCATTTACTTCCAATCTTAACCACTGTGCTCCCTAATAAAAAATTCCCTTAGGTTATATATTAGTTAATGCAGCATTAAATGCTATAAAAGACAAACTCCCAAATCTTAGTGATTATCCTGAAGAGTTATCTCACGCATCTCAAATCCAATTGGCAGAGGTCCGTGTGAGAAGGGTCTGCCCCATGTGGACAGTCAAGGACCCAGGCAGGTGAAGGCTCTGACATTTTCAGCATCTTCTTTCAGAGCTGCCCCAAATGTTGAAGTCCAGTCAGCAGAAAGGGGAAGAGAAAGAGAGAAGGAAGCATTTTATGGATCAGGCCTGGAAACGCCAGGTATAAATTCTATCCATATTCCATTTGCCGACAATCCATTGTATGGCTGGGAAGTGGAATCCGGCTGAGTGTCTGGGAGGAAAGAAAAAGGACCTGATGAAGGGCTAGGCACACTCTGTTTCAGATTAGAACTCCCCATTTGAACAGAAGTGTTCCCAGGTGACAGCAAGCTCTGAGTCTGATGACTTTGGAATTCACCTGAAGGTCAAGTGAATTCCACAATATTTAGTTTTCGCTACGAATATTAGATCAGCCAGGATCCTGTTAGAACAGCAAATACTTTAGGGCTTTCAAATAATGAGAACTTCAAACAATGAATTTATAAAAGGACTAGAGAAACTAAATATGAACAGTGAGACTACCCAGATTTTAGAGATATGGAGAACCGCCCCCAGGATGAGAAGGTCAATAGGATGAGATATGTCGTCAGAGCCCCAAAGCTGGGACTTTCCAGTGGGAGATGCCCAGAGGGAGAGAGGAGCTAATGGGCAGGAAGTCGAGGTACAACTGTCATCAGAGACTTTACCAGAGAGAGACAGAGAGACATGGTGGGGGGGGGGGGGGGGGAGAGAGAGAGAGAGAGAGAGAGAGAGAGAGAGAGAGAGAGAGATGGAAGGGAAGGATGCACAGACACACAGACAGAAATACCCTGGCTTCTCTTCTCCTTGGCCCAAATCTTCCTTTAGTGTCGTCCCTTTAACTGAACTTATCAAGAAGCCAGTTGACAAGGTAGTCTGAGAACTGTAGGTCCCTGCATTAGAGAGCAGATCAGGGAGAAGGCAGAGAATGAATCTAAGAGCAAACAGGTAAGTAGTCAGCAATAATATCTAATCCCCTCCAAATACACCCTTTAAACCAGAAAGCAGACAAATGTACTGAAATTGTTTAGCTTATACCTATATAAATAAAGCAATATGAATACCTAGTTAATGGAGCAAAAATCTAATAAGACTGGGTTTTTTGGTCCCTGTGTCTCTATTGTATCATACCTCAAAGCCATGGAGAAAATCAGATTCAGTCATTATCAGGGCAGATACTAAGCACAACTCTTTTTTAATAAATCAGAAACAGAAAGCTCAACGAAAGGAAAAAACCTATTTAACATTCATTCACTTACATATTAAGTGCTGGGCTCTCTGCTATGAGCTCGGTCAGGTCTAATACATTGAGCACCACCTCTGTGCCATTCCTGGTGGCCCACATTTTCTTTTGGTTGGTTGTCGTTGAGGTATAACTACATGGTATCCGCGCTTAAAAAACTTGTATGCTCCGCCTTTTTTTAAAATTTTTTTTTTTTAACATTTATTTATTTTTGAGACAGAGAGACACAGAGCATGAACGGGGAAGGGTCAGAGAGAGAGGGAGACACTGAATCCGAAACAGGCTCCGGGCTCTGAGCCATCAGCACAGAGCCCGACGCAGGGCTCGAACCCACAGACCGCGAGATCGTGACCTGAGTTGAAGTCGGACGTTTAACCGACTGAGCCACCCAGGCGCCCCATCCGCCTTTTAATTTTAACTCCTCACATCCTACTCTCTGACAGTCTATCTTTCTAGGGTTCTCACTCCTGACTTTCAAAAATGCATCAAAATCTCCAGTCTTTTCTCTTTAAAAAAAAAAAAATAAAGAGAGAGCATAGTGGGGCTCCTGGATGGCTCAGTCAGAAGAGCATGCAACTCTTGACCCCAGGGTTGTACATTTGAGCCCCGCATTGGCTGTAGAGATTACTTAAATAAACTTAAAAAAGAAATCTCCAGTTCCTTTATCTCTTTTTTTCTCCAAGTTTTTCAACTACTACGTTTTCCCACATCTTTTCCTGTCATCCCAGAACCAATAGCCCAATACTCAACCACTCTTTTATTACAGTGAATGCGTTGTTTCTTGGTTTTCCTATTCAATGTGTCTGAACTGTCTTTCTAATCTGAATTTCTGTCTTTCTAGTCTGAATCTGCCATGAAGTAGAGACTCTTTCCACAATGGAAGCTGAAGGGGCCAGATACTTCTCCCTTCCTCCTAGAAATAGAAGTTGGACATACAAGGGTTAGTCACTTGGATGTTCCCGCATGAGGTCAACTCTTGACCACTGACGACAAATGGATAGCTTCGTACATATTTATGGCTGCAGAATCCAGACGAGGTGGGTCCAGCGGCAGGGGAAGGGTGTCCTGGTAGTAGTGGGCCACCTTGACAACAGCGGTAGCCGTTCCAGCAGGGAGCCCCGGTCATTTGCTCCCGTGTGAGCTGTCTGATCTCCCTTGAGTCCCACCTGTTTTTTCAGCCTGACTCTCTAACCTTCCCTTTGATCTATGAGCTATTCATTATATACTTAAGTTAATGTTTCCTTTCCACTACTTTCAAGGGAATGACTGATGTATTTACCAACACTTCAACTCACATGTTCATTGTCATTCTTTTCATCTCTCGATAAACTCATATCTTGTGGTTATTGACTCTGCCCCCATGTTTTGCTCCCACATTCTGGCTTTGGATCATGCCAGGAAAAAAGAAATCACTCTTCAGACTGGAACAAATTAATGATCTGTAACTTCAGTCCTCGTCCTTCCCAGAATACTTGTTCTTTATCCCATCCCCCAAAGCAGCTACTTAAATTCTTAGCCTCCTCTGGTTCCCCTCCATCATCTGCCTTCCTCATTCCCAAGTGCTTCCAATGAACAACTCAGTCATCTGATTCGCAGAGGAAGCAGAAACCATGAGACATAAACCCAACCGAATAATCATTACATGAATGGTTTCAGCTGCAATCAGTATATGACTGTCTTATGCTTCTCCTTTTCACCTTAAGATTATTTTCATAAAAACAATTCCAAGTATTTACACAGACCACATTATTTTTTCTGCCTAGAGAATATGTCGATGTATGTGTATTATATATGTATATTATATATACATATACACATATATATGCATATGTATGTATATATGTATGTATGTGTGTCCCATATTTTTTCTCTTTGGTAAAATAAACTTTCTTTCCCTCTCTATTTATTTTGTGCTATAAATGGAGAAGTTATATTTGTGCTTTTACTACTGATGTCCTTTCCTGTAAGTTTATTTCCTTAGGGTATATTTCCAAAATAGAATTAATGGGTGGAAGGGTATGAATAACTTTAAAAAAATTTTTTAATTCATTTTTGAGAGACAGAGAGAGACAGAGCACAAGTGGGGGGGTGGGGCAGAGAGAGAGGGAGACACAGAATCTGAAGCAGGCTCCAGGCTCTGAGCTGTCAGCACAGAGCCCGACACAGGGCTCAAACTCACAAACCGTGAGATCATGACCTGAGCTGAAGTCGGATGCCTAACCGACTGAGCTACCCAGGCACCCTGGGTATGAATAACTTTTAAAGAGCCTGCTATATATTGGAAACTTATTCTCCAGAAAGAGGTAACTCTTCTGCAGTGAGAAAGCACATTTTGTTTCCTCACAGTGACCAAGTAGCCCTAGCTTCATTGAACATGCTAATTTTTATTAATTTTTGCTACCTTATTTTATATTCCTTCTTTCTATTGGCTTGTAGACACTGTCCATGAGACAATGCACTGTCTCTTGTTCTGGATGACCTTCAATGCCTACTAAATGAACCCTACCTGTTGATTTTTGCATTGATGTGCTGGCTATATCTGAATAGTAAAGCTTTTATCAGATGTTGTTGTCACATTTGTTTCTTCTATCCGGTTTGTTTTTTTTCATTGTTCATTTCAGTATTTAGTATGCACACAAATTTTAGTCTGACTTCACATATGTGATCATATGCATTGTATCCCTGGTCTTAGCCAATACTTCTTAAGCATCAAAGACTTAGCCCTCCTCCACAGCTGGATTAAATTTGGCATCCATTTTTCCAAGGGTGTTTTTTTTTTTTTTCTTTTTGTCGTTAATAGATTGGTATTAAATATTTAACTCTTTGATCCATCTGAGGTTTACTTCAGTAAATAATCTGAAGCACAGCTCCAAATGAGTATCTCTCCCTACTATCCTGCTTGCCTGACAGCATTTATTAAACAGATTTATATCCCCCATCATCATTTTTTAAAACTCTTGACAATGATTTTCAGTCCAATTATTTTTTTAGTAGGCTCTATGCCCAATGTGGGGCTTGAACTCACCCCAGATCAAGAGTCGTATGCTCAAGTGACAAAGCCAGCCAGGTGCCCCTCAACCCAGTATTTCCCATTGCTTCATTTACAGGAGTGAATTATTGTAGGAAATTCAGACCTGAAAAGCCTCTGAGAATCAGGAATGTGGGGATTCAAAAAACCAACTGATGGGCACATGGGGAATTAGGGCTAAAAGGGATTTTCAAATTATTTGTTTCAATCCCTCCTTCCTAAGACAAATGAGGAAACTGAGGCATCAAAGAATTAAATATGATACAAATCACTCTGCTTCAGACTGTGGCAAAATATAGAGAATTAAAGCACATAAGCAGTAGTTAAGGAGATGGATTTCAGATGAAAAATGCATACAAGCATTAAAAATACCACTGACAAAAAACATACAGCTAATGATACACATAAAATATATAGCTAATAATAATAACAAATATACAGCTAATAGAAATATACAACTAGCAATAACAGCAGCTTCTATTAATTGAAGATCTATTGTGTTCCAAGCACTATGCATCTCTCTCTCTTTTTTAAAGATTTTATTTTATCTTATTTTATTTTATTTTTGAGAGACAGAGAGAGAGAGAGAGTGGGGGAGGGGCAGAGAGAGAGGGAGAGACAGAGAATCCCAAGCAGGCTCTGCTCTATCAGCACAGAGCCAGACACGGGGCTCAGTCTCATGACCGTGAGATCATGACCTGGGTTGAAATCAACAGTCAGATGCTTAACCAACTGAGCCACCCAGGAGCCCCACTATGCATCTCTTTTAAGCCCTATGACAACACTTTACAGTATATATTATTATTCCCATTTAGACCCCTAGTAAATTGCCCACAGTCTGCCACCAAGTGGCCAGAGCCAGCTCCCTGTTCTATCTCTCTCACTTGAAAGCTTTTGCCCACTATACAACACTGCCTCCCAGCTACCCAATGTTATAACACTGGGCATGCCAAGTGCCCGTGAAATCAAAAACTGCTTAAGTCCATTTGAAACTGGTTAAAAGAGTTATCTCAATTAGTAAAATTGTGTGATTTGGGACAAATCAAGTGAACACGTTAGAACTCAATTTACTCAGATGAGGGCAGCCGTCCTCGGTAGGGGACAACAGTCAAGATAAACTCTCACATCACTTCTAGTTTTAAAATTAATAGGATTTGAGGGGTGCCTGGGTGGCTCAGTCAGTTAAGCATCCAGCTTTGGCTCAGGTCATGATCTCTCAGTCCCTGAGTTCGAGCCCCGTGTCGGCTCTGAGCTGAAGGCCTGGAACCTGCTTCAGATTCTGTGTCTCCCTCTCTCTCTCTGCCCCTCCCTGCTTGTGCCCTGACTCTCTCTCTCTCTCTCTCAAAAATAAACATTAAAAAAATCAATAGGATTCTAATTTCTGTCATCTATTTCTTGTTCTTCCACACATAATGAAAACAGCATATGTTTTTAAAAGCAGCACAACCCATTTTTTACTCAACATGTGTTTCTAAAACCATTTTACGGCCAGTAAAACCCCTCATAGAAATTCAGTTTATGGTAGCCATGAAAGAAACGAAAGATAATAACTCAGGAAATGTTTTGCAATTTTTAAAACTAGCGTATAATGTTTAAAAAGGAATTTTTTAAAGATTATTTTCAATACAGTGGTGGCATAAGATGATCTGGGAGAATAAATACTATATTTAAGGTTAAAATGATAATAATCACAAATAAGGGCTTATTCGGTGAGTTAACAAAGGAACAAATTTAAATATATTGTAGTGGCTGGGTCAAAAGAATTGATTTATTAATCCCAAGCTACTGATGTTACAACTTCAACTATATTTTTAGTAATTAATGACTAAATGGTAATTTTTGTTCAGATCCTTTTTATAAACTGTAGTGTAGTACATATATTAAATGGAGGCATAAGCTAAATATTTGAGCAAACCAGAGTAGTCCCCACAAGATTTTAGATCTAAATAGATTTTCCTTCTTTGAATAGATATAGAATTCTGAAATATTTGCAAGAATATATAAGCTATTGCCAAGGACAAGGAACCCAGTCTTTCCCACCTACTGGTGTTATCACAGGCCAAGGGAGGCATCTCAGGGTAAGCATTTCTGTGGCTGTATCTTAGATCTTCCAATAAAGGACTCTAAGGAATTTCATATACTGATAAGAAATAGAAATTAGAATATAAAGGAAATGACTTAAAAAACTAAGCCAAGCCATATTATTAAACAAAAAATAGAAAAAATGCTTCCTAGAGATTTCTAAAAATAAAATACTTCAGGCTGGCTAAGAATAGGTGTGAAAGACCTCACAAAGTACCTCTTAGTCATGGAATTCTATGAGCGTCTGGTATTTTTGAAAGTCTACGTTTGCTGTGAAAAAACTTTCACAACGTTGGACGTATTGCCAGAAGAGGGCACCCTTTCCCACAAAACCAAGGTCCGTTTGCTCAACTAACGGGTAAACCAACCTGTGGAGTAAAGCACTAAATTAACTTCCGAGTTATCAGTAACAATGCTTTTTAAAAAATTATATTGCTAGTAATAAGTGTGGATGTATATGTAT
The DNA here is from genome assembly GCF_023721935.1 of Panthera uncia. Lineage (NCBI taxonomy): Eukaryota > Metazoa > Chordata > Mammalia > Carnivora > Felidae > Panthera > Panthera uncia. The sequence goes on along the minus strand of NW_026059880.1, from coordinate 26,940 downwards.
GTGTGTATTAATAATTAATAATAATAAGCTATTAATAATTATTTTGACTATATCTTGTCTAACCTTGGATAAACTTTCTTAGTTTAAGTTTGTCAATAGACAAGATCCTGGAAGGTTGATTTTCCAGACCACATCTTAAACTACCATGCCTTGACCAAGGCCATGTGTATATGTATATGTATATGTATATGTATATGTAATTTAAAGTGTGAGAAGGAAAGGAACTTTTGCATACCTGGCATGAGAACTCAGGAAATAGAAAAATTCCATTAACTTGGAAGTTCCTTCTGCTTTTCTCTGCTTTTCTCTGCTTCTCTCTTCTTCATCCTTCCCCATCCCTATGGGAGCTGCTATTTTAAATTATGCGTTAATAATTTCCTTGACTTCCTTTATAGTTTTATCACCTACGTATTGCTTAATTTTGCCCCGCTCCCTTTTTTTTTTTTGCCCTTAATGCAACTATCATACTGCATGAATTATTTTGTGATGTGCTTTTTTTGATCAATGTTCATTGTTTGGGATCTATCTGTACTGATACCTGTAACTGTATTTCATGCATTTTTGGCGCTTTGTAGAGTTCCGTCCTATGACTATATCACAAACTATTGTTCATTGTCTATGCTTCTTTGGTCCACTTTTTATTTAGTTACTATTACAGGTGACACTGCTGGAAACTTAGCAAGAGCCTCTCACTACAGATGTACAACACTTCATCTAGGAAATTCCGCTGCCTGTTTTTGTATGGGCCCATTAAGGTGGGAATCATTTTTACATTTTAAATAGTTGAAAAAAGAAAGAAAGAGGAAAATATTTTGTGATAGGTGAAAACAATATGAAATTCAAATCTCACTGTCTACAAATAAAGTTTTACTGGAACATGAACACACCCATTCCGTTCCTTGTTGTCTATGGCTGCTTTCCAACTACAGCAGCAGAGGTGAGTAGCTGTGATATCTTGAATATTAGCTACTGAGCACCTGACAGGAGTCTAGTCCAAACTGAGATATCTTGGCCCACAAAGCCCAAAATATTTACTATCTGGGTCTTCACAGAAGTTGGCAGACCTTTGCTGTAGATTATATTCCTAAACTGGAAGTGCTACAGCATAGAGTATGTACATTTTTAATGACACTCGTTTTCCAAGGTAGCTCTACAATATACCAATTTATATTCCCATTGCCAGTGCATGAACATTCTCAAGGTTCTCATAATGGGGACAGGAAAACTAGATAGGCTATGGAGATACAGAAGCTATGGTTCTGTGCGTATATGAGTTGTGGTACTCATTTGCAACACTTTTTAAAATTATAAGCTGTTGCAATAAGCTATGAATAATTATTTTGCCTATATCTTGTCTAACCTTGGATAAACTGTCTTAGTTTAAGTTTGTCAGTAGACAAGACCCTGGAAGGTTGATATTTTCTAGACCACATCTTAAACTACCATGCCTTGACCAAGGCCATGCATGCCCCGGGACTCCCAGCTCCTTCATCTAGAAAGATTGCATCTAGCTAAGACCATTCATGAGCCTCCTATAAAACCAGAGTGGTACAACATGAATGGAATGTAACTGGCCCAAATGCCATGTGCATGTGCATTTATCCTTCAATCTTCTGCTTGTGAGATCTAGAATAAGCTATAGAGTGCTCAGGTCGAAGCCGTCCTCATCATAACTAATGTGTCTTATGTAGCAAATACGTTAACACACAGCTACTGAGCACTGGAAATGAGTCTAATCCAAACTGAGATGTAATCCAGTGTAATATACTCATCAGATTTCAAAGAGTTAATATGATAAAAAGAATGTAAAATCTTTGTTGTTTTTAGGTGCTAAACTTGGGTAATTCGCTATCCAGCAATAGAAAAGTAGTACAGTAGGGGGAAAAAAAAGAAGAAAATGAGATATTTCAAGATACTCTTAAGTTATTTTATTAATTTTCTCTTAATATTTGTATTATTTTAATTCGCTTGGCCAACACTGAATTTTTTAATAGATATTAAGCATGTAATACAACTATTTTCAGACATTTTTAAATGGATTGTTTTAATTCTGGCAATGGATGGTGCTGGTAGTAGATGATAATAGGGAAGTATTTAATACCATAGAATCATACACTTAAAAATGGTTAAAATGTATAAATAAAATATAATTTTATTTTCCATTTTAACCATTTTTAAGAAAAAAAAAAAAAAAATAAAATGGAAAATAAAATTATATTTTATTTATAAATTTTAAATAAAATATATTTTATTTATATATACTATATTATATTATGTGATATATATTTTACCACAACAAAAAAGAGTTGTTTTTTTTAAAAAAAAAAAAAAAGCTTTTTTAAATAGTTACTTTCACTTTCAGAGAAGAGAAGAGTTTTATAAGGTTGCAAAAAAGAAATAGATAACCATTAATGCAAGAAAAAGAATTTAGTTTTACTGTGACCGGAAGTCTTTGTGGCTTCAAAGATGGCTGCAAGGGGGCACGGGCTGGCTCAGTGGGTAGAGCACACGACTCTTGATTTGGGGGTTATAAATTTGGGCTCCACCTTGGGTAGAGATTACTTGAAAATAAAATCTTTAAAAGTATTAAAAAAAAAAAAAAGACACAAACTATCTCCAAGGTCTGAATAACAAGTGTGCTTGTGCATGAGAATAGACATCACCTGTAATAATGTGACATTCCGGAAGAAAAATCCCTCACAAAGTGCCATCCATTGACGTTCTTTAAGGAAAAATGAACATTTTAAAACAGGATACTGAAAAAGATACTAGATATGAAGCCCACATTAACACAAGCTTCAGATATGGGAATTATTGTTGAGAACACAATATCTCAAGTTTGAGAAAGGGCAGGATTTGTGGGTGTGGCCAATGCCCAACTCTCAGCTATTGTTCTGGATACAGTCTAGCCAGGCCTGTGTTCCCCAGGCCTTGCTGGCCACCAGAATCAGAACTTTGACTTCTTGAAATGCTAATTTCTTTTTTTTTTTAACGTTCATTTATTTTTGAGACAGAGAGAGACAGAGCATGAACGGGGGAGGGGCAGAGTGGGAGGGAGACACAGAATCGGAAGCAGGCTCCAGGCTCTGAGCCATCAGCCCAGAGCCCGACTTGGGGCTCGAACTCACAGACCACGAGATCGTGACCTGAGCTGAAGTCGGATGCTTAACCGACTGAGCCACCCAGGCGCCCCTTGAAATCTAATTTCTAAGTCCCATGCCATAAAACCCAATGGTCTAACTATAGTTCAGGTTTGGAGTGTTTGTGACTGTTCAGGTGTATGAGTGTAAATCCATGAGAATGAAAGAATTTTTTTTTAAGTTTATTTATTTATTTTGAGAGAGAGAGAGAGAGAGACAAAGGGTGAGAGAATCACAAGCAGGCTCCACACTGTCAGCACAGAGCCCTATGTGAGGCTCGAACTCACAAACCAGGAGATCATGACCTGAGCCAAGTCAGAGGCTTAACTGTTTAACCAACTGAGCCACCCAGGTTCCCCAAAGGAGCTTTTTTGAAGGTCCCCAGGTAATTTTGGTTTGGGAATCACTGAACTAAGAGGCCAATCACTTCTTTTTGTCAGTTGGACATCTCAAACAAATATCTGCAACTTGCGCGTCCTTTATTCTAGTGGTAACTTCTGGACTTCCCTTCTTTCCTCTCAGTGGCATTTAGGAAAACTGACCATTCCTCTCCAGAAGCACTTATCTCACTCACCTCCTGGGACACCACACTCTCTGGTGTTCTGGCTGTGCCTTCTCAGGCATCTCTGAAGATTGGGAGGGGGGTGGGGCCAGAGCTTAGTCCTTGAAAGAAAACCAAGTGGGTCAAATTCACATACAGCCTATTTGGCTTTACCTCAAAGCTTCTTCAATAGAGATTTGTTGGTGTATTTAATACTTTTAATTTATTTTTTTAAGTAGGCTCCACACCCACTGTGGGGTTTGAACTCACGACCCTGAGATCAAGACTTGCATGCTCTACTAACTGAGCCAGCCAGGTGCCCCCAATATTTTTTATTAAATAAAGTTACTATGTCTATAAAGAGTTATACATAATTCTAAAAGGGCTGTTATGAAAAGCAGCAGCCTTTACCACCACACCATTTCCAAAACACAAGTTCATTTAACTCTTTTTAACTGGTTATTTGTATTTTCTTCAATAATTCTAAATAGCATGCTAATAGAAATACGCGTTGATTTTTTTTTTTTTACTTTAAACATTATTTACTTATTTCCCACCATAGGAGATGATGATTTTACATTTTCTAACACATACACCCTCTCTCTCTCTCTCTCTCTCCTCAGTATCTCACCCTTCCAATGTGTTATAAGTTTGGTTAGATCAATATTCAGAGTTTACATTTTATGGCCATGTAACATGTAAACACTATTGACAGCTAATTCATGGATTATTAATTTTTCTTTCCTGTGCCACTTATCTCTTGAGAGTTTTAGATGCTTTTAAAAATTTTGTTTATGGGGCGCCTGGGTGGCTCAGTCAGTTAGACGTCCGACTTCGGCCCAGGTCACGATCTCACGGTCCGTGAGTTCGAGCCCCGCGTCGGGCTCTGGGCTGACAGCTCAGAGCCTGGAGCCTGCTTCTGATTCTGTGTCTCCCTCTCTCTCTGCCCCTCCCCCGTTCATGCTCTGTCTCACTCTGTCTCAAAAATAAATAAACGTTAAAAAAAAAATTAAAAAAAAATTTTGTTTAAATTTCTAATACTTATCACTAATTTATCCCCAATCTTGTCTCCAGTTGAGTAAATCTCCCAGCACGTCCAAATACGTCAGGCACTTTATCACTTTCCATTTTTTTAAAGACTTAATTTTGTAGAGCAGTTTTAGATTTACAACAAAATTGAGGTGGGGGGTGGTACCAGGATTCCTGATGTAGCCCCAGCCTCATATATCTTCAGTCTTTTGAAACCATATCTCTTGCTGCCTTCTGACCTGCACTAGACTTCATGCACTGACATCTGGGCCAGCTGCACAGAGGTCGCTCAGATGGCTTCCTTCAATACCACCTTAGGGATACCTTTCATCTTATTCTTGCAGATACCTGGTCCTCAGATCTCATGTCTTCCTCTCATTTGGTTCACTCCCTCATTTGGGCAGAGTGTTCTGAACTTCACTATCCCGTGTTTTAATGCAGGTCTTTCCAGGTGTACTTTGTCAGGTACTCAGTGGGCCATTCATTCTAGAACCTCATGTTTGGGAAATTTTCTTGAGTTATTTTTTCGATAATTTCCTTCCTTCCATGGTTTCTGCTCTCCTTTTCTGGAATTCCTAAAATACTCTAATTTCTTTACATGTTCCCCCTTTGTGTATTTTGCTCTACTTTTTTGGAGAGTTCCTTAACTTTTTCTTTCAACCATTCTTTAGGATTTTTTATTTCTATTATTATGCTTTTAATTTCCACTATTTTCTCTAAATCCCCTTTTGTTTTTTAATCATCATGTTATTACTTAATAAATTTTCATTACTTTTTCAAGATACTAATTTTTCCCCCGCATTTTCTTTCCCACAAATAATCTCTTTCATATAGGTTATTTCCTTTCTCTTGTTTTGTCTCTGTCTCTCAAATTGGAGGATGCTTAAAATCTGGTGATTCTTAGCTATCTTCTCATACTTAGGAGTAGAGCATATGGGCACCTGGCTGGCTTAGTTGGTGGAGGCGTGCAACTCTTGATCTTGGGGTTGTGAGTTTGAGCCCCATGTTGGGTGTTGATACTGCTTCATGATAAAATCTTAAAAAATACAATAATAATAATTTTGAAAAAAAAAAGAGTAAAGCACAAAAGAGCTGGTTGGAAGTCTGATGTACTACATGGCTTCAGGGTAAGATGACTTAGCTGCCCATTCCATTGGGCTTCCTTCTCCTTGGACTGTTTATATTCTCCAGATAAATCTCCACCCTCTACCCCATTCTGGTAAGATGGATTGTCAAGAAACCTGGGGTGGTATCAATATTCAGCATATAAATTTTTACTTATTCTTCCTATTTTCACTTTGGTAACCTGATCCTAACCCATATCAGGGATTCCTCAGTCAAGAGACCCTCAATTTAAACATCAGAGTATAAACCTGCTGTCCTCTGCTGGTGTGTGTGTCAAAGGAACAATTGTCACTGGCATGAAGGGCAAGAAGTCTAGAGATCTAACTGCTTCTTTTTTATAATTTCTAAAATGAAAATTTTTTTTAGTGAAAGAGAGAGCGTGAGTGGGGGAGAGGGACAGAAGGCGAGAGAGAATCTTAAGCAGGCTCCATGTGCATCATGGAGCCCAAGGTGAGGCTCGATCTCACGAACCTAGGATCATGACCTGAGCCAAAATCCAGTCAGATGCTCAACCAACTGAGCCACCCAGGTGCCCAAGATCTAACTGCTTCTTAAATACACTTTCAACTGATCTTTCTGATCTTAGCCCCATCTTTACTTCCGGAAGCATCTCTGTCTACCAATTCCTGAGTCTTTTGGGGTTCTGCCTTTGAACTGGATTGTTCCTGGCTTTCTGCACCAGTTGAGGATTCAGTGCTCTTAAGGCTGCTAAGTCAGTTACTTCCTTCCAATGGCTTCCCAGCCTCCAAAATTTGTTGCTGTCTCCCACCTCTTCCCATTCTCTTTGTCCGTGTGGGTTTGTATCTTCTTAAAATGTCCCTTTCTTTGTATCCTGGTATGGCTTTAGAAGAAGGAGAAGGAGATACATAGCCAACCTGCTATTTTTGGTGCAAAGTCTCAATCCAGGTCTTACTATTAATAAAACTTATATCTTAATGCTTATCTATGGGATTGATCCTGCGGTTTCAGGTTGTTTACCTTTCTGTTTTTCTTGTTCATCATAATAGTTCCTGCATCTAGCCTTCTGTGTATTAGATTTATACCACCAATGTCAGAGAAAACTAAACCAGTCAATGTTTTAGCACATTCTTGTGAGACACAATAATGTTTTAAAACGTAGTTTTAAAGGTGAGTGTGGAACTTTTCCTGCATTACTAAAACAATTATAAAAAATTATACACACATACATGCGCACGTAACACATAAGTGAATGCTAAGACATAAAGCTAAGCGATGGAACATTTGACATTCGGAAATGATAAAATTCACTGAAAACCTTTAATTATTTAGATGTCCAACTATATAATTATCTAAGCCTTTAATTTGAGAAGGAGCCTGTCTAGAGCAAATTACAGTTGTCAAGCCACATTTTAATAAGATTTCATCAACTCAAAGTAGGACATAGCATTTTTCAGAATGTGATCATTACCAGTATTCAAGAACTGTGGAAAAAAATTCATTCGTGCTTTTTTGCATAAGCTATTTATCTGTGTGCTAGTCAGAGGACATTTTGAAAAGCCAAACATGAAAAATTTAATAGCAAAACTTTTCAGTTATTTAAGGCACGTGGTGCCTGGAGTTGGCTGAGAAACAATTGGGGTTTTTGCCATTGAGAGGAGGCTGAAAGCCCTGATTGTTCCTCATCAAGCAGGTGATCCAGGGGAAAAGGTCATATGATCTGGGGACCTTTACTGAATTGTTTTATCTTCATAGGCTACAGGAAAACTTAGGCTGACTTAAAACCCAAACATTCCCTTATTTCAGTCCTCTTCAGAGCAGGTAAAGGTCACTCTGGGATGGCTCAGTCAGCTTTGCTGTGATAAGGAATGGTCCCCTAAACCCCTCGTGGTTCACAGTAGCAAATGTGTCTCTCTTGGCCACATTACACGGCAGTGGCTCTGGGTCAAAGCCAGACTGCTTCAGCCAGACTGAACAGCAGCACCATCTGGGACACGTGGCTCAGTGGCAGAGGGAAAGAGAACCGCCTGAAAGATGTGGCACCTGTTAAAACGTTTTTCAAATGGGACCCATGTCTCATGTGCCCACGTTCCACAGAGCAAAGCAAGTCATACGGCCAAGCCCAACACAGTGATGAGGAGGCGAAGTTTCTCCTCCAGCAGGAAGTCCCTGCGTGTTGTATGGTAAGGGGTGGATATAGATCTACAGTAGAACCTTGGTTCGCGAGCATAATTCATTCCGGAAACATGCTTGTGATCCAAAGCACTTACGTATCAAGGTGACCAACGTCATGATCAGCGTCAGCGATCATGTGATGTTCAGCGTCGTGTCCAACTCCCGTATTGCAAGGCATCTCTCGTTTGTCAAGTTAAAATTTATTAGAAACATTTGCTCGTCTTGGAACGCTCACAGAACAAGTTACTCTCAATCCAAGGTTATGAAAATAGTATAATCTCTACAGGTAGAAAAGACAAAGTGAGAGAGAGAGAGAGAATGAGAGAGCAAGAGCAGGAGAGAGTGAGGGAGCTTAACTAATTTAAGAAAGAAAAGATTTGAGAAAAGTTGAACAGTGATTAGTATAGGAAACTTTACAGGTTGGAAATGTTTGTTGTTTTTTTTTTTCACTTCAAAACAGTGGTACATTAAGGAATTTAAGGTTGGATTATCCACCTTAAATAATGATTTGTCGGTTGTTCTTGCAACATAATTTATCGGAGACCGGTATTTCTTTTAACAGTATGCTCTTGGGACTCCTTTCTAACGCTATCCGTTCAAGAAGTACAAACTAAATTCCACTTTAATGCAGGTAGAATTAACAGACTGAGTTGAGAAGACTGTAGATCAAAATGATTTGGGTAAAAAAGCAAAACACAATGTATCAGCCGGCTTCATTCGGAGCACAGCCATTTACCCAGTGGCTACCCAAACAGAAACTGTGGGTCCTCTGGGTCCTGACTTAAAAAGCGAGGCTCAATATTCAGTTGACAAAACAGTAATGTCTCAGAAACACCAGGAATTATGTGGTGCTCAGGAAAAAAAGAAAAAAGAAAACAAAATTTCCCTTCCTAGTAAGTCTCATAAATTCAACACTTTGTAAGGGGATACATTTTTTAGTCTAAGGCTTAGTCCCAAGCTGAGTGTACTAGCATTTTAGCGTTAGTGTTTAGAGGGTGTTGAGCTTTTTTTTTTTTTTTTTTAATTTTTTTAAGGTTTATTTATTTTTGAGAGACAGAGACAGACCATGAGCAGGGGAGGGGCAGAGAGAGAGGGAGACACAGAATCCAAACCAGGCTCCCCTGACAGGGGGCTCAAATTCATGAACCGCAAGATCATGACCTGAGCTGAAGTCGGACGCTTAACTGATTGAGCCACCCAGGCGCCCTGAGTTTTTAAACACAAACCTCTTGGAGAGTTTTACCCTCACAGACTCTGACAATGTGGTCAGGGCATCTCTGCATCTGACCAAGGCAGGAACCAAGACGTGCAGCAGTTTGGTGACAGCACTTTCCTGAATCTGCTGGCTCATCAGTGCCTGGCCAAATAGCCCAATACCTCAGGCCAAAAGACACGGCGATGCTTAACTGGTCACCCAAGTTCTAATGAGAATGAACCACTCTTTCCCTGAGATCTACCTCGTTGTGACAGGTTGGAGGTGAGGGGTAGAGGGCGGTGTGCTAGACTGGGCACCACTGAGAAGGAAAAAGAGATGTGAAAATTTTGAAAGCAGAAGCTGGGGTGAGGGAACACAAACCAGGCCTGCTGTTCAATTTCTAGTGATCAGAAGGCCTAGTGGGAATTCACGTGCAAACAATTATTAAAATAAGTAATCAGAGAGGGGCATCTGAGTGGCTCAGTAGTTTAGGCCTCCGACTCTTGATCTCTGCTCAGGTCAGGATCTCGCAGTTCATGAGATCAAGCCCCTCAAGAGCCAGCCTGCTTGGGATTCTCTCTCTCTCTCTCTCTCTCTCTCTCTCTCTCTCTCTCTCTTTTTCTGTGCCTCCCCTGCTTGCACTCTCTCTTTCACTCTCTCTCTCAAAAATAAATAAACTTATTTTAAAAAAGTAATGAGAGGAACCTAAGCAGTTTCATGAATTTATTTAATGAAAATAGGCATAAATAATAGATATTTAAATCTTTTCACTGAGAAAGACCTTTGACCTCCAGCTGGTCTGCAGAAATAATTGCTCTGTTTAGGTTTATGGCCAGTAATGAGTACACTGATAAAGTCTATTGACGGATTATTATTCATTCTCTCGTCAACCTTGAAGTTGGGGCACTAGGGAATAATGACAAGCATTTCATTTTCTTGCTTAAATTCAGAAATGCTGGCTCATTTTAGAGAAAAGGTTTGTATGGGAGTAACTTGTATTATTATTATAATCCATCTTTTTTCTTTCTTCACGAATATAAGGGAACCCAATGACTCATTCTTCAACACATACTTATTGAACATCTATTATGAACCAAACACTGTTCTAAGTGCTGGGGACTCAGACAAAAAAGAATTTAATTATAGCAGAGTAGAGAGACAACATTAAAATCAAATGTATAATATCATGGCAGCTACCGATAAACACTTTGAAGAAAAATAAAGTGGGATAAGAGTGGGGGAGATCCATTTTGGGAGAGGCAACGGTGTGCTGGTAACAGCTCTCACCACTTTCATCAGAGCTGACTACGAAAGTTTTAGGAATTCTGCTGGTCAGATGTTAAAAAACAGCTATTATTATAAATTAAATTGTGCAACCTTGTAAGTAAAAATACATTATAATAAAAGCAAAGGTAATAAATACTCAACACTCACCATTTATATTTATTTTTCTACTTGTTACTATCATCTATGCTCTTTATTTACATCTATTATATCTGTGTGTTGGAAATTTTCATCCCAACTCTGTGTTTAGTGATGTCACGGTAGCTTGAAATCAGCCATGGCGGATATAATTACACCATGGAAATGGGCAAATAATACTAACCACGGTCTTTTCCTTTCTTTCTTTCTTTCTTTCTTTCTCTCTTTCTTTTTCTTTCTTTCTTTCTCTCTTTCTTTCTCTTTCTTTCTTTCTTTCTCTCTTTCTTTCTCTTTCTTTCTTTCTTTCTTTCTTTCTTTCTTTCTTTCTTTTTTTATTTCAGAGAGCCAGTTAAACATTTACCAGCACTTTACAGAGAAAAGTCCTTCCAATAAGGTGATATTTGAGTAGAAGCCCAAATTAAATGTGGGCATTGTCATCAGGATATCTGGGGGAGAATAATACATGGTCAAGTATCAGCACAGAGAACAGCCAGCATGGCTGTTGATTGTAGTCAGTGAGAAATGTGGCAGGAAATCAGGACAGGGACAGATTAAGTAGAACTTTGAAGCCCGTGGTAAAAGATACTTTTTATGATAAGTACATTACGAGGCCATGGAAGGATTGAAAATAGGAGAGGCACACGTGCTGATGTCTATCACAAAGGAACATCCTATTGTATGGAGGAGACTAGACCGTTCTATTAAGTGATATGTTTTAAATTTCAAGTGAATGCTGTCTGAGAATTACTCCTTGCTTGTTGCAAATCTCCCAGAACCGTTGATATTTGCGATCATGCTAACATTCAATCACAGGCAACATAGAGCATGTGGAAGTGACTATGAAGGCTCATTCCTATCCACACTCCTTCCTGGGCACACGGGTAGTCTACACATCCCAACACTCTTGCAATTAAGTGGGTTCATATGATGCGTTTTAGCTCATGAAACATTGAGTCGAAGTGATGTGTCACTACCAGGCAGAAGCATTTAAAAGCCATTGTGTGGCCGCTACACTTTTCTCTTGTCTTCCATGGTAACTGCAGAGGCCACATATTGAGATGAAGGAAACCACAAGATGAAAGCATCCTGATCCCTGAGGGACTGGGTGGCATATACCAGCCACCAACTTACTCGGGACATGTAACATGAGCAAGAAAAAAAAAATGATTGTATCTTTGTTTCACAAAGCCCTGAGATTTAGGGATTAACTTATTCCTTCAGCTTGACCTAGCCTATTGTGACTAATACAGAATTTCAAGTTCACAGTATTTTGAATAATAGCTGACACTTGTTGAATGCTTACCCTATGCAAGGCACTACAGTAAGCATTTTATATGTATTTCCTCATTTAAGACCCACATCCCCCCAGTGAGGTGGACACTATTACTGCTTCGTTTTACAAATAAGGAAATTGAGGCCAAGAGAGGTTAAGTGGTTTGCCCAGTGTTCCCCAGAGAACCAAGATTCAGCCCTGACTCTGGTGCCTTCCCTTTTCCTACATAAGGAAAGAACACACAGCCTTCCGACTTCATCCATTTCTTCACCCACTTACCAGGCACCTACAGTGGTAGCCTCCTAGTAGGCAAAGATAAATAAAACACCTCTAGGAGCTCACAGTCTAGTGAGGGAGACATTTTGAAGAGCAGATTATAAAGAAGTGAATTTACAGGAAATACAGGTGACAGAGGAAGGTGCTGAGAGACTCCAGTCAGCAAAACCCAGATTGTGCAAAACCCTACAGGACAAATAACCCAGTTTATTCAAAAAATAAATTGCAAGGAAATAGAGGCAGAACCTATAGATTAAAAGAGATAACAAAAGACTTACCAACCAATGGCAAGATTATCTGGCTCCGGATTCAAGCAAACCGTTAGCAAACAAACAAAAAGTGAAGGTACTTACTAGATACTTGAAAATTTGAATACTAAGTGCACATTTAATGATATCAAGAAATTTTTAACTTTAAAAAGTTTGGGTGAGATAATGGTTTCGAGGTTATTTTTAATGTGTCCTTACCTTTTAGAGATACATGCTAAAATAGTTATAGATGAAATGATATGATGTCGAGAATATCCTTCAACATATATAGGAGGGGGGAGTGGATAGACAGAACAAGACCGGCCATGGATGATCATTGTTGGCCTGGTGATAGTTACATGGGGGTCAATTTTAGTAAATATTTTAAACTTTCCAAAATAGAAAGTTTTAGAATAACTGGTCCTGGGTTGGATACAAAGGAACTGTCAGTTTTAGAATCACTGACAAGGTGTTTGGGGAAGTTGGGAAAGCTTCCAAGGAAAACAGGACATCCACGTGTGAAATAGCTCTTAGGCAGCAGAAGCAGAAGAACGCACAAACAAATCAAATTATTTTAAGCATCATCCAACATTATCAATGCCAGAGATGGTTAATATTTATTTTCCAACCACAGTTGGCTGCTAGCACAAGGAAACAGGTTACCAGAGTTCATGAAACTTCCTTCCATGGACATGTGCAGAAATGAGCTGAGGGAACAGGAGATTAAACAGTGGATTAGAAAGTCAGGAGACTGGGCAGTGAATCATGGCTCTGTCACTGACCAGCTGCATGTCTTGGAGAAGGATGCTTACATTTTGGGTCTCTGTTCCCTCGTCTGCAAAACAAGGAGGCTCGAACTGTTCCTGCTCCAATTATTCTAACAGATGTTATTTGGGGTCCTGTGTGGGAATCACCTGCCCCAGGTCACAGCAGCATCATTATCAGAACTGGAGAGACTTCCGGTTCGGGCATCTCAGTTACAGGAGACTCTGGGGAAGTCCCTTGCACATAGAGTCCCCTGAAGCAACCATCTGGAAGAGTTCTGGCATAGGAGAGGGAAACAAAGGGCAAGTGAGACTGCCTGGTCTCTGACTCTCTGGGTCCTGAAATTTCTGTCCTAGCATGATTGGAAAGAAGGTTGGTCTGGGGGAGAGAATGAAACAACCCCAAGCAGGGCAATGTGCAGACAACCTGACAGATGGGGACACTCCATCTGCCCATCCTTCTTCACTGTCATTTGCCTAAGCTCCAGTCTCTCAGGCCTTTTGGTTCAGGAGAAGGACTACACTCCCAGGGTCTATCTGAAAAGCATTTTCCAGACTACCTCCTGCAACATTAACTGTGTCCTTCCCTCATGTCTCCACGTGTGTGCAGGGAAGACTCCCAGAGCAGGACAGCCCCCTAATGAGCATCCTTCTGGAATTTCTTTGTTTCCATCCCAACAATTGTATCAGTCTGTAATTATGTAGAAACTGGTACAATTATATGATTAATCTGTCTCTATAAACAGATATCATAAATCCTGGATATTTGTTTTCTTTTTAAGATTGAAATAGAACCTATAGAAAATGTACAATTCATAAGGTCAGCCCAGTGAATTATTACAAAAGGAACACATGTGGGCACCCACTATATGGGTCAATAAAACAGTCCGGACATCCCAGAAGGTACTCTCCTCCTTCCTAAAGTCACCACTTCCCCTGCCATCCATTGACTAATCTTGCCTCCTTTTTAAGGCAAGATTAATTATTAATTGATTATTAATATAAATATTAATTAATTATTAATCCTCTTTTTAATTATTAAGATTTTTTTAAATTGAGATATGCGGGGCATTTGGGTGGCTCAGTCGGTTGGTCATCCGGCTTCGGCTCAGGTCATAATCTCACTGTCGGTGAGTTTGAGCCCCGCGTTGGGCTCGGTGCTGACAGCTCGGAACCAGGAGCTTGCTTCAGATTCTGTGTCTCCCTCTCACTCTGCCTCTCCCCTGCTCACATTCTGTCTCTCTCAAAAGTAAATAAACATTAAAAAAAAACTTTCTAAAAAACTTTATAAAAATTGAGATATGTACCATGAGTTTGTGTGCAGTGAAATTTACCTTTTAGAGTATGCAATCCTATGAGTTTTCATAAACAGAGCTGTGTTTATCACAACCTCAATCAAGATACAGAACAGTTCCCTCACCCCCAAATTCCCTTGTATCCTTTGTAGTCAACCCCTCTCCCTATCCCCAGTTCTTGTGACCAACTGATCTTTTTTCTTTCCCTGTAGTTTTACCTATCCTACCATGGCATATACATGGAATGGTCCAGTATTTGGAGGGATGGGGGTGGGGGACGGGTGGGGGGAGGTGGGAGAGAAGGCCTGGCTTCTTTCAACCTAATATTTGTAAAATTTGTTCATAATGTGTATAACAGTTGTTCATTTTCATTGCTGTATGAATCATAATTTGGTTACATTATTGAGTGAACATACCACAGTATTATCCAATGTATTGTTGATGGACACAAAATTGTTTCTAATTTGGGGCTATCAGAGATAATGCTGCTAGAAACGTTCTTGCACATGCCTTTTCATGCTCACTCTATGCATCTTCTTCATGGTTTAGTGATCCCAAAGTAATGAAGATGTACTCCTACCTTAGTTTCTAGAATTTTCATTTTACTTTTCACACTTAGACCTACAACTGACCTGGAATGCGTAGTATTTGTATGTGATATGAAGCAGGGGCTCAAGTTTCTTTTTCCTTTTTGCTACCTAGATATCCAGTTGACCACCACCATTAAATAAATAAATAAATAAATAAATAAATAAATAAAAAGTCCTTTCACCTTGCTCTACAGTGTCACCTCTGAAATAAGCTGTCTATGTATGTGTAATTTTGTTTCTGGACTCTCCATTCTGTTCCTCCGTCTAGTCATGTTAATCCTCCCACTGTGTTCTAATTTTCCCAAAATTTTCTCATTTATTTGTGACCCTCAGCATTTCTACATAACTTTTATGCTCCTATCTGAGTTTACTCATCCTTGGTCCCAGCACTGACAAGGTGCCTGCGCACACTAGGAACTCATTGAATAGCTGTTGCATGAATGGAGGTGACCTCGGGAACTTTCAGGATGATGACAAAGACTTTCTCGCATGCCTGGTCTCAGCAACGCCCTCCCCACCCCCACTACCCCGGGCACCCCTCTCCCCCCCACCCTCCACTACGCTGGCCCCCCCCCCCCACACACTACCCCCTCAACCGGCCCAGCTCCTCCTCCCCCACCCCCTCCCCACTCCCCGTCCACGCGGAGGCACACGGCTAAACTGCTGAGAGACTGAGTTCATCACTTTCCTCCAAAACACACCCTTCCCAGCAGCGCGTTCTCCCAGCCCCGCCTCCGCCTCTCCCGGCCCCTCCTCCGCTTCTCTCGGCCCCACCTTCGCCTCTCCCGGCCCCGCCTCCGCCTGGCCTGGCCCCTCCTCCGCCTCTCCCGACCCCGCCTCCGTCTCTCCCGGCCCCGCCTCCGCCTCTCTCCGCCCCGCCTCCGCGTCTCCCGGCCCCGCCTGGGCCTCTCCCAGACAGGCCGGAAGGGCAGTCCTTCCCCACTGGGCTGCTGGCAGCGCCTGGAAGGCAGCGGCGGCGGCTCCGGGAGGCTGCGGTCTCGGCATGGACACCCGGCTGGACCAGGAGACTGCGCGGTGGCTGCGATGGGACAAGGTGAGGGACGACAGGGTGTGGGAGCGTCGGATGGAGAAGTGGGGTTCCTCTGCACGCCCCAGGAGCCCCCACCTTTCCTGCGGGGAGTGCGGGTGCCTGAGCTTCCTTCCCTCCGGCCGCTCGCAGCTGCAGGGCCCACGGCCGGTGGAGAAACGGAGGTGGAGTACCGAATTATGAATATGCAGATTACGACCTGCTACGACCTGTCATAGGGAGACACCCCCTTGAGGCCACAGCTCGCTCCCTCAGCTGCCGGGCTTCCTCTTTGAGGAAGTGGAACCCACCGGGGCATATTGATGCAAGGCGCGGTTGCAATACATCCACACAAAGGAAGTAGAGCCACTCACTGGTTGTATTACTTACAGATTCAAGGAGAGGGGGGCGGTATGCAGAGAGCCGGGGCAAGGTCAGTCCTCCGTCCCAGGTCTGACGTCCCGGGGAGCCGGAGAGAGGGCAGGGTAGCAAGCACCCAGTATAAGGTGGTTAGGGCGGTGGTCACTAACTTTTCCCCGGGCTGAACTCTAAGTGGTTATTTAAAAGATGCCCCGGGAAAAGCAAAGGAAAACTTGGGGCGGAAATCCCTCTGGGTGTGAGCAGGGTTATAAAGTAAAATGACTTGGCAGCAACTCAGAAAGACTAAGTTGTTTTTCTCATCAAATGCGGGAAGACGGAAGAGGAGGAAGCTGGGGTGGCCAGGCCTCCTTGTGTTTGGCCTGCACGTGGCAAAGCCGGGGCAAGCCCGGAAAAGTTGTCCCGGGACAAAGCCAGCCCTCTGGCCGTCTGGGGCTCCAAGTTCGGGAGAGGGAGAGCGAGCCCGAGCTGATCTGAACTCGGCGGGGCTCTGGGGCCGCGTCCAATTGGGGCGTGCCCGCGTGCCCGCGTCACTCGGACCGCTGGCTCGTCCTTTAGTAGTACGCTGTGCATCCCCAGAGACCCAGAATCGTTCCGTCCAGCCTATTCCTTTTGCTCCTGGGAACTTTGCAGGGAGCAGTATTCCCATCCACCTCTCCCAGGTGCTTGGTTGAGAACGTGCGTGCTCCTGATTGGGCCCGCCTGGCTTCAGGCGTTTTCTTCTGGTCTCCGACTTTGTTGGAATGACAGAAGGGAACTCCTTGAGCACAGCACCGCTAGCTTTTCTCCTGTTCAGTCTCTTAGGTGCAGGAGCAAAGAGACCCCGCAGCAGACAGCACCTCCTCCCTTCTTTAACTCTCCTACTTGCCCCTTGGGGCAGGCTGTTTGTTTTCCCGGGAATGTTCCTTCCTCTTCTGCTGAGTTTGTTTCTCAAGCTGTTACTCCTGTTTCTGGCCTGAACTTACATGTGATTTATGTAGAGGGGCCTTCCCTGGCAACCAGTGATAAATTATGTCTCCCTAATTGGTCTGCATTGCTCAAAGCAAAACAAAAAACAAACCCCCCCCCCCAAAAAAAAAACCCCACAAAAACTTGTTTGTAAGTGTATTTGTTTAATGTCTGGCCCGCCAGGGCTGACTTCGAAGGCAGGACATGTGTTGGGTGGCACAACCCTGTTCTAGGATGGTCCAGCACTTGGCACGATCCTCTGCTGTCCTGTTTTGAAATTCACTTGTTGAACAAGGAGTCCCACATTTTCATTTTGCACTGGGCCCAGACAAATTATACAGCTGTGCCTGTCCACTCCTCCACTAACTTACATGGTTTTTAGAGCCTGACACAGGGCACTGGTCTTAGCAGACACGTAAAATACTGGTAGGGTGAAAGAAGGCAGATTGTAAGCTCTGTCAGCAGGGGCCAGGCCTTCCTCCTTCCCCGGGGCCCCTGTACTTGAAATGTGAGCACATCCTGCCCAGGATGCTATTGGCAACTCCTTGGGTGGCTTTTCTTTTCCTGGAAAGACAGCCTGGTAATTCTTTAGGGAGGGGAAAATGTTTCCATTTGTGATAACTTCGTAACTTGAGGTGGGTAGAATCCTTTTAAAGTCATAATTGATCATGTGTTTTAAACCCATGAAACATTCTCTTTGAAGAAGTCAAAACCTAACTTCTGCAAGATCTTGTATCCGTATATGGAGAGAGAGTACTTCCCTGGGTAGAGGCAAAGGGGATGTTATCCTTTTTAGTTTTTAATTTCTATGGAGAGAGAGTACTTCCCTGGGTAGAGGCAAAGGGGATGTTATCCTTTTTAGTTTTTAATTTCTACGGCTCCTCTTGCTTGTTTTTTCCTGTCTCAGCGTCTTCCTTGGTTTGAGACAGACACCGGGTGGAGAACGTCCTGCCCACCAAAGGCACTGCAAGCCCTCTGGTCTGATTCCCCCATGTTGTATAGCTGACCCTGTCCACTCCCTCCCTCACTGGTGCAGAGGGCCTGACACAGCACACTGCACAAGGCAGGCACCCTCTGCATTTCCACTGTGCTTTCATCCTCTGTGTCTCAGCTGTCAGCTTTAGTCACACTCAGGGCCGGCTCTGATCTCTGCCGCCCTCTTGACTTTGTATTCTTCTCTCTCTGCCTCCTTTGGTTTCTCTCAGGCTATTAGGTCTTTTATGGCTATCAAAGGCCAGGTGGCATTTTCCAAATCTACCCTGTACACAGGGGAATCACTGGATATTGGGTGTGACCTTAAAGTCTGTGTTTTCTCATTCACTCAGCAAATATTTATTGAACCTCTTTAATGTGCCAGATCTGAGCCCTTCCTTGAGGGCACCTGACAATCTGATTGCTCAGATGGTGCTCTAGGATCACCAGCTATCGCTCTTAACCCAAAAGGTAGGGTTTTACTTGATCCTAATCAAGGTAGAACAATATGGTAATGTGGGCTCCATTCCAGAAAGCAAAGGTTTTATTGCAATAGCATTTCAAATTTTAATGGCGTGGCATATCTTGGCTGCATGTTCATTTAGCTGGATAGTGACTGTAAGATAAAGTGCTTACTCTCTTGTTCCTCTGAAGTCTTACTTTAAAAGCCTGATGTGGAATTAATGTGATTTTCATTTTCCTCCATTCTTAACATTTTCTGCAACTCTTGTACAAAGAAAATAGGGCAATGTAAAATGAACTTAAATGGTTCCTATGAGCATCTATTTGAAACAGTTCATGTAATAGAAAAGGCACTAGGTCAATGTTCAAGCAAGTCACTTAACTTCTGAGGATCCCCATCGACGAATTGGGGTTTTTGTTATGTGTCTCTTGCACCCACTGCATGCGTCACATTTGAGAGAATTGTACGAATTATGACATGACAATAGTAAGTTTTTTTTTAAGTTTATTTATTTATTTGAAAGAGAAAAAGCTTGAGCGGGGGAGGGGCAGAGAGAGAGGGAGAGAGGCAGAGTCCCAAGCAGGCCCTTCATCGCGGGGCTCCAACCCAGGAGTCATGAGATCATGACCTGAGCTGAAGTCGGACGCTTAACTGACTGAGCCACCCAGGTGCTCTAGTAAGGTTTTGATTTAAATTGTATAATCTCACAACTCTGTGGGAAAATTTGAAGATATTAGGGAAGAAAATGAACTAAATGCCAAGCAGAGAAAAATGTTTTACATTAATTTGATGTAAGTACCTCCAAACCACCTTGTAAAGGAGGTTCTAGACTGTTCCCATTTTACAGATGAGGAAACTGAGAATTCAAGAAGCTAAGTAGGCTACCCAAGTACACAGAGTTGGTACGTGATGATGTGACTGGCATTCCATTCTGGGTGTTAGATCACAAAACCATGTGTTCATTCCATTTCTCCAAAAGCACTTGCCTTGATGGGCAAAAAAATAACATAAAGGAGAAAACGGGGCTCCTGGGTAGCTCAGTCGGTTAAGCGTCTGGCTTCCGCTCAGGTCATGATCTCACAGTTTGTGAGTTTGAACCCTGCATCAGGCTCTGTGCTGACAGAGCGGAGCCTGGAGCCTGCTTCGGATTCTGTGTCTCTGCCCCCGCCTGCACCCCTGCTCATACTCTTTCTCTCTCTCTCAAAAATAAACAAACATTAAAAGAATTAAAAAAAAAAAAAAAGGAGAAAACTATTCTCTTATACTCACAACACTTCCGACCCCAAATGTGTGGTTTTTCCACAGCAAGTTAATTTCCAACTCTCCATGGATACCAACTGGGCATCCTACAATGTAACTCAATTCCGACACTAACTACCCAGAGTCAGCACAGACCTCCCTCTCCGAGCTTAGGGGCGCCGTCCCACAAAACTACCCCCACTTCAGATGTCAGTCCAAAGCCCCAGGTTGTCACCTGGCCAACCAGTGATAAATCAGGGGTTCCCGAGACCCCCTCCTCGGGTTTGATAATTTACCAGAACCACTCACAGCCCTCAGGAAAGCACTTTACTTACTATTACCAGTTCTATTATAAAGGATACAACTCCGGAACAGCCAAATGAGAAAGCTGCATAGGGTAGGGTGTGTGGGAAGGGCTGCAGAGCTTCCACGCCCTCTCCAGGGATGCTGCCCTCCCAGCACCCCAAGTGTGCAGCAGCCTAGAAGGCCTCAGAATCCAGTTGCTGAGAGTTTTTGTGGAGGTTCTGTTAACCTAGGCGCAATCCAATCATTGGCCACTGGTGAGTGGACTCAATCTCTGAGCCCACCAATCCCAAGCTGGTTCCCCTGGCAACCAGCCCCACCCTCAGGAGTCACTTATTAGCATAAACTCCCGGTGTGGTTTGTAGGGGCTTATTGTGAATAACAAAAGATACTCTCACCCCTGCCTCTCAGGAAATGCCAAGGGTTCTAGAAGCTCTGTTCTAGGAGCCAGGGACAAAACCAAAATAGTATTTCTTATCATATCACAGTATCACACATTATAATTTTTAAAAAATTGAGTCATGGTGTTGTACACCTGAAACTAATGAAACATTGTGTTTAACAATAAAAAAAAACTTACTCATATTTCAAATTGCAAAACTGAGAAGCCATATATATATGGCTCTTCAAATATATATATGTATGTGTATATATTTATATGTATACATATTTACATATATATGTATCTTTTCAGATATATACATTATTCCTCTATAGGTTCAATCATTGTGGTTTTTTTTTAATATATATTTCAGATTTTTTATTCTGCTATTCAGCTGGCTGTGTCTGTTGTATACATTTCTGTTTTGCAGAATCCTTTAACTTTGGAGTCAGTGAAACAACTAATTGCAGATGGGAATAAAGAAGAACTAGAAAAATGCTTTGGGGCCCGAATGGAGTTCGGGACAGCTGGCCTTCGAGCCCCAATGGGAGCAGGAATTTCTCGTATGAATGGCTTGACCATCATCCAGACTACACAGGTACCACATTTTCATATTTCTTGGTCATTCTTAGCACATCCCCAGCGTTAAAAGATAAACCTGAGGCATGTTAAACATTTTAAGAGTTGGTTTCTGTTTAAATTGGTCAGTGCCAAACCGGAAGTAGTTAGCATCCCACTGGCAGGGGCTGGAAGAAAGACTTACATAGGAGAGGAAGAGGCAAGGCAAGGAAATTCGAGGATTGGGAGTGGTTGCCTTATTTGGGAACGTCTTGCATGCAGTTTGTGATTAGCTGTCCTTAGGTTTTAATTTCTTAACCTTTAGGCATTTACAGGCTTGGCCTTTGGTTTGCTTCTATAGACTACTAAGGCATTAAGCCTCCTCAGTCTAATGGCCTTGATGTCTAGTTAATATAACCCCAGGCTCCTTTTGCATTTGAGGGACCTAATTTGTTTTAATTATGGCCGGGTCTTGTGGGTTTGCCAAGGCACAGGGACATTTACTCAGTAAAGTAAGGCTTGTGCAGTTGGTTAAAGGGGTAACTTGTTTCAAAATTCATACAAAACTCATACAAATTCAAAATTCATACAAAATTCATACAGCCTAGGTGGCTCAGTCGGTTGAGTGTCTGGCTTTGGCTCAGGTCATGATCTCACGGTTCATAAGTTCGAGCCCAGCATCGAGCTCGTTGCTGTCAGAGCAGAGCCCGCTTCCCTACCCTCTATCCCCTCTCTCTTTGCCTTCTCCCTGCTTGCGCTTTCTCTCTGTCAAAAATAAATAAAAACATTAAAAAAATTCATACAGCCTTCCTTTCTTCCTTTAATTCAGCAGAGATTTATTGAATGCCTACTCTGTGCCATGCTTTGGAGATATAACAGTGTGACTCAAACAGACAGATTCCCTTGTGGAACTTTCATTCCAGTGCAAATCCACCTGCTAAACTGATGACTTTTATGGTTTTGTAATTTTTGCAATGGTGGAGCAGGTGCAAGCATTGAAAAACGTTTCTAACTACCAGAATACCCGGGAGCTGATTCTATTTCATTTTAATTTGTAGTATAGGTGGAAATTACTGCTGAGTTCCTTTGCCTTCATTTGTGAATTTTACTGTCAGAGTCTACACCCAACTGCTAGGAATAGACATGAATCCTTTGATGAAACAGAAGAGCTCCCATGGAGTACCCAGAGTTTTGTTTATGAGGGAAATGAAGAACAGATTATTCTCTTTCTTCAACTACATATGCTTGTTTAAAAATGAAAGTGGCTTTGGGGCACCTGGGTGCCTCAGTCGGTTAAGTGCCCGACTCTTGATTTCAGCTCAGGTCATGATCTCACGGTTTGGTTTGTGAGATCAAGCCCTGTGTCGGCCTGTGCACTGACAACGTGTAGCCTGCTTGGGATTCTCTCTCTCCCTTTTCCTCTGCCCTTCCCCCACTTGTACTTGTGCACTCATGCACGTTCTCTCTCTCTCTCAAAAAAAAAAAAGAGAGAGAGAGAGAAAATGTAGGTGACTTTAACTCTGAAAGGTAAAAAGTCTAGAAAAAATGACTAATGATTACGTGTACCTTACACGTATCTCCCAGCATAAAAGGCAGACTTGAGCATGTTCTAGTGAAACCCAAATAAGGAAGTCTTGTGTAAGGGTATGGACTTATGCCATGGGAACCCTGGCTACAAATTTCTGTAAGCCATAGGGCTCCCTGAGATCTTCTTGGAGGGAAGGCTTAGAATAGAGCGAGCCTGGGAATCCTGTTCTAGTTTATGGTTTGCATGGGATCGTGCCGCTCGGGAAAGTCACCCTCTGCTCTAGGTACCAGGGCTGTATAACTAATCGCCCAAACCATAGCGGTTTTGAACAACAACCACATTTATTTTGCTCACACATCTATAATGCAGGTGGAGTTCAGTCGGGACAGCTCATCTCTGCTGGACCTGGCATCCCTTGAGCCAGCTTAGAGGCTGGAATCACCTGAGAGCTCATTCAAGCACACCTGTGCAGTTACTGCTGCCTTTTGGCTGAGAGCTAAGCTGGGGCTGGAACGTTCTGTGTGCCCCGAGCTTCCTTACAGTATGGCTTGGAGAGCAGCCAGTGACAGCATCCAGAGAGAGTGTGCACAGGTGGAAACCCTATTGATTTTTATGACCTAGCCTTGAAAGTCACACAAATTCACTCCCATCATGCTCTGTTTGTTAGAACGACTCAAGGCTGTTCCTGTTCAAGGAGAGGGCACATAGATACCCACCTCTCAATGGAGGAATGTCACTGTCCCATTAGAGAAGCACAGGGAATGGGATGTATCCATCTGGCTATCTTTGGAAAGTCCAGTTGGTTACGTCTCCATTCGGCTTAATTGCTAGGGGATTCTAAGGGATTCAAGATGAACTCGGAGCCTTTTCTCCTACATTCATCTACATCTAGTTTCTGAGTATGATGAAATCTATCCTCAGAAAGGTCTTAGGCCCTGTCTCACACATCGTCTCCCCTAGGGGAATTGGCCCCTTCTGAAAGGAGACCTTGTGATTGTTAAGAATCCCACAAAACTGAAATGAGGAGATCCTTTAAAGGTCCGCTGATTCAACCAGTCACCCCTTGTGATAATTTCTTCTACAGTCCCCACCACTTTGACCTGATTATCCAGCCTACTCTGGAACATTTATAATGGGAGACAAGGATGTTTAAATGTATGACAGTTTTATGACATCAGCAGGTACATTTTTAAAGTCTTAGGAGTGGTTTCAAAATCAGAGAAAGAGGATTCCCAGGACAAACCACTCATAGTTTGAGATTTTGAAAGTGTACAGAATTCCTTTATTATGTCCCTTGATAACATTTCAATTCTGAAAACCTCCCTGATCCCACACTGAGTCCTCTCTAGAATAAACTTTCCCTCTTCCCTTAGCCATTTTCTCGAATCCTTAGTCTCAGCTGGCCCCAGTGTTTTTTGTTTTTTGTTTTTTAAATATTTGTTTATTTTGGGGAGAGTGCAAGCAGGGGAGGGGCAAGGAGAGGAAGACAGAGGATCCAAAGTGGGTTCTGCACTGATAGACTGACAGCATCGAGCCCAATGTGGGGCTTCAACTCATGAACCCAGGAGATCGTGACCAGAGCTGAAGTCAGACACTCACCTGACTGAGTCACCCAGGTGCCCCAGCCTCAGAGTTTTTTTTAAAGAAGTTTGGTGCTGTGAAGTTTCTGGGCTTACACTGAGTGCTTTTTGTGCCCTTAAACACTGGGGCCATAGGACAGGGGTTGAGTGGGGCTGGGGAGAGGGTGCTGTCGCTGATGGAAGCCTTAGAAGCATCTGAGTACCTTCTGGAAAACCCACAAAACCAACGCACATGTGTCTTTATTTCCTATATCACTCAAACTCAGAAGATCAGCCCAACACAATATTTTGGGGGAAAACTGAAGGCATTCTCAACTGGTACTGCTCTGGCCACAAAACTGTGAAGTATCTCCCCTACCAAAAATAAGTTATATTTATTTTTAAAAGACTTTCTTCAAGGGAGGGGACCAAAAAAAAAAGACTTCCTGCCGTCGAAGTGAAATAAGTAATATTCTTACCCAGTCAGCCAGAGTTCTATTTGTTCTGTAATAAAACCTTTTTTGTCCAGTGATATAAACCTATTGAGTTCAAAGTTCACTGTTTTCTAATCTTTCATATTTCAGATCGATGTGAGGTTATTGCACACACTGAGATACAGGAATTGCATGTTCCATTAATTGTAGGCAGATGATAATAGCCCAAACTCTGCACAATTTTTATGTGTATAATTGGCTATGCCATGCAATTAGACTGATAAGGCCTCCATAAAAGTTTGGCTTGCTAGAAAACAAGATCACAAGTAGAACAGGTTTAGACCAGATGATTGCCAAAAGCTTATAAAGCATATTAAGTTTCTTTGACCTTCTGATGTTACCGAGTAGGCTGAAACGTCTGAAACACTTCCCTGTCCCCAGACATTTTAGAACTAGTGTAAAGGGAGGAATATAGACTTTAAAGGAAAATAATAAAAATAATGTTCATAACAGCAAACACATAGTGCTTACTTGGTGTTGGATTGTCAGCACTTAGCATATTAATTCAATCCTTAAAACAGCCCTTTGGGGTAGGTACTGTTGTTTTCGTAGAAAACAGAACAGGAAACTGAGGCACCAAGCGATTAAGGGATTTGTCATTTGCTCATAGGTGGCAGAGTGGAGTATGAAGCCCACGGATGCTGTGTGTTTTGAACCCCTGCACTATACTGCCTGCAACCAGACCCAGGCAGAAATCCAGGCTCTGCTATTCATGCGTCCGGCAAGCCTCCCTGAGCCTTAACTTTCCCATCCATAAAATGGGATTCCTTGGCAAAACTCATCTGGGGGTTACGGATAATAGATACTAAGTATCTAGCACAGTACCTGATACATATAGTTAGACAATAACTGAAGCTGTTAGTTTCTTATTGTTCAGTGTGTTTCATTATCCGTGGGATATTTTTTAGGGATTTTGCAGATACCTGGAAAAACAATTCAGTGACCTGAAGCAAAGAGGTGTTGTGATTAGCTTCGATGCTCGAGCTCATCCACCAAGTGGAGGCAACAGCAGAAGGTATTTAAAGATACTGAAGAAGCCTTTTTTGGTAGTGTATTTGGTGGGTTTGTTTTTAATCACTTTACATTCATTTGTCAGCTACATGGCTTAACTATAAAAAGGAGTCCATTCTGCCTTGCAACTTTAAGAATTCTGGTTTTTCATTTAAGGGAATGAGATTATTTAGACAATTTAGAAGTTAATATGTATCTAAATGAAAGACATTTTTTTAAACGGGCAACATTATTTCTCCCTCTCGCTTTCTTCCTCTTATGTCATTTTTTTCCTCCACTATTCATAAGCCACAGGAGCTTCTTCCCATTCTTGAACACCTGCTTTAAGCTGCATTCTTATATTGTTTCCAAACCACTGGGACCCTCTTGTAACCAAAGGCAGACGATGACGGTGATGAGGGGAATAGCAATTATTTGAGTGCTGAATATGAACTAGGCCCTCAGGTGTTTACTCATTTCATTGTCACAACAGCCTATAAAGTGTACTTTTATCTCTGTGCTCTGAGATCATGACGTGAGAGAAGGAGCCACAATTTCAGCGTAACAAAGCTGACACCAGCGGTCAGCAAACTTTACTTCTAAAAGGTCAGTAGTAAACGTTTTACACACTGTGCACTGTACAGTCTGTCACAACTACTCGACTCTGGCGTGGAGCACAAGCACAGGCATAGGTTATACATGCTGAGTGGGGATGGTGGTGTTCTAATAAAACTTTATTTACAAAATGGGCTGTAGATTGCCAACCGCTGCTCTCGACTCCCTTTTTTACTTGAACACTTCCCCTATTATGATGAATTTTTTTGTCACTTCAGAGTAAGAGTATTAGTAGTTTCTGAGGTTAGAAGAACATACAAATATTTAATATTGATGAAAAGTCTCCATAACTTTAGATAGTGCAGGATGAGTTCATAGAGTCCTAATCTTTGTCCATCAGGAGTTTCTAATCTAAGAGAGAAGCATTGACAGGAACCAATGTGCAGCTTTGAGGAGGGGAACATAACCAGGGCATAAGATTAGATGACACCAGCCACCAGACTGAACTCAGAA